>NC_079215.1:69850763-69868263 GCF_029633865.1 Lampris incognitus | reverse complement strand
TGTAACTATAATAATGTAACAACAACAATATCCAAAGCTGTAATGTAACAATGTAACAATATAATAATGTAACAACAACAATATCCAAAGCTGTAATATAACAATGTAACAATATAATAATGTAACAACAACAATATCCAAAGCTGTAATATAACAATGTAACAATATAATAATGTAACAACAACAATATCCAAAGCTGTAATATAACAATGTAACAATATAATAATGCAACAACAATATCCAATGTAACAATGTAATAATGTAACAACAACAATATCCAACTGTAATATAACAATGTAACAATGTAATAATGTAACAACAACAATATCCAACTGTAATATAACAATGTAACAATGTAATAATGTAACATCAATATCCAACGCTGTAATAATATTAATGTAGCAATATAATAATGTAACAAAAACAATATCCAACACTGTAATAATAACAATGTAACAATATAACAATGTATATAACTTATGTATACATAACTTTTTAACTTATTTTAGCTTTTGGTCTTCATGTGTGTATATCTTATACTGTGTTTGCTGTGTTTGTGTGTGTCTGTCTTGCACTGTCTGGTGGAGCCACAGCCCTCATTCCATTTTTAACCTGTGCCTCCTGCACATTGTTTTTAATGACAATAATTTTAATTGAATTGAATTGAATGTAACAACAATATCCAACGCTGTAATAATAACAATGTAACAATATAATAATGTAACAACAATATCCAGCTGTAATGTAACTATAATAATGTAACAACAACAATATCCAAAGCTGTAATGTAACAATGTAACAATATAATAATGTAACAACAACAATATCCAAAGCTGTAATATAACAATGTAACAATATAATAATGTAACAACAACAATATCCAAAGCTGTAATATAACAATGTAACAATATAATAATGTAACAACAACAATATCCAAAGCTGTAATATAACAATGTAACAATATAATAATGCAACAACAATATCCAATGTAACAATGTAATAATGTAACAACAACAATATCCAACTGTAATATAACAATGTAACAATGTAATAATGTAACAACAACAATATCCAACTGTAATATAACAATGTAACAATGTAATAATGTAACATCAATATCCAACGCTGTAATAATATTAATGTAGCAATATAATAATGTAACAAAAACAATATCCAACACTGTAATAATAACAATGTAACAATATAACAATGTATATAACTTATGTATACATAACTTTTTAACTTATTTTAGCTTTTGGTCTTCATGTGTGTATATCTTATACTGTGTTTGCTGTGTTTGTGTGTGTCTGTCTTGCACTGTCTGGTGGAGCCACAGCCCTCATTCCATTTTTAACCTGTGCCTCCTGCACATTGTTTTTAATGACAATAATTTTAATTGAATTGAATTGAATGTAACAACAATATCCAACGCTGTAATAATAACAATGTAACAATATAATAATGTAACAACAATATCCAGCTGTAATGTAACTATAATAATGTAACAACAACAATATCCAAAGCTGTAATGTAACAATGTAACAATATAATAATGTAACAACAACAATATCCAAAGCTGTAATATAACAATGTAACAATATAATAATGTAACAACAACAATATCCAAAGCTGTAATATAACAATGTAACAATATAATAATGTAACAACAACAATATCCAAAGCTGTAATATAACAATGTAACAATATAATAATGCAACAACAATATCCAATGTAACAATGTAATAATGTAACAACAACAATATCCAACTGTAATATAACAATGTAACAATGTAATAATGTAACAACAACAATATCCAACTGTAATATAACAATGTAACAATGTAATAATGTAACATCAATATCCAACGCTGTAATAATATTAATGTAGCAATATAATAATGTAACAAAAACAATATCCAACACTGTAATAATAACAATGTAACAATATAACAATGTATATAACTTATGTATACATAACGTTTTAACTTATTTTAGCTTTTGGTCTTCATGTGTGTATATCTTATACTGTGTTTGCTGTGTTTGTGTGTGTCTGTCTTGCACTGTCTGGTGGAGCCACAGCCCTCATTCCATTTTTAACCTGTGCCTCCTGCACATTGTTTTTAATGACAATAATTTTAATTGAATTGAATTGAATGTAACAACAATATCCAACGCTGTAATAATAACAATGTAACAATATAATAATGTAACAACAATATCCAGCTGTAATGTAACTATAATAATGTAACAACAACAATATCCAAAGCTGTAATGTAACAATGTAACAATATAATAATGTAACAACAACAATATCCAAAGCTGTAATATAACAATGTAACAATATAATAATGTAACAACAACAATATCCAAAGCTGTAATATAACAATGTAACAATATAATAATGTAACAACAACAATATCCAAAGCTGTAATATAACAATGTAACAATATAATAATGCAACAACAATATCCAACTGTAATAATGACAATGTAAATACATAACAATGTAACAACAATATCCAACGCTGTAATAATAGCAATGTAACAATATAATAATGCAACAACATTATCCAACTGTAATAACAATGTAACAATATATTAATGTAACAAAAACAATATCCAACTGTAATAATAACAATGTAACAATATAATAATGCAATAATAGGATCACGTGATGCCTGAAAAACACTCTGTATGGCTTCACCCAAAGTTGACATGGACTTTCTAAACCTCAAAGTAAAAACTTGGAGAATTTTGCTCCAAGTAATCTATCATCTGAAAGAATAGCAGACGGGCTGATCCTCCGTCCAGATTCATGTCCTGAAGATACAGAAGACCGATGTTGATAAAGGAACGGCAGATGATAAATTAACCACTCTGAGAAACTGCAGCTTCAATATTTTTGAATCAGTTTGAGTTCTCTGATAAACCAACATAATAAATGGAGCATAGCAACTCTGAAATCCGTTTTCCTCATTCGTCTAGATGTAATTCTTTCTTCATTCTCCAAACTGTAAACGACATCTCCACAGTTTTGAAGTATTCATTCACCTGCAAAAGTCCCTAAAACATGCACCATGTTCAAGTCATGATTTAAAATAAAAACAAAAAAAGGTCAAACTGTATCCGTCTTCCCGGTGAAGTAAAGCGTCTTCAGCCCGGCCACATTCTGCTGTGATGAGCTCCAGGTCGCTGGCATCCGCCTGCGGGCCACCGTGTCTGCAGCTGATGGTGTAGACACCAGCACTTCCCACAGCATCACAATAACCCACCGTGGGGTGAAGATCACGTGCAGGGGACTCAGCATGTCGTCCGCATCACAGTGCGGGACTTGGCTTGACCGTTTCACGTGGAAGGATTTGGACTCCATGCAAACCAACATCATCCATTCACATCAACACAAGATTTACTTCACGTGTCAGTTGGGTGACATTTGTATCTGCAGGGTCGTCAACACGTGCTTAACATCAGTCAGTGGTCGGCTGATGAACTCACGTAAACAACCGACAGCAGCTGAACATTATTATGCTGTTGTTCCCAAGCGGACGGGAAGGCAGGTGTAACGGCCTTGTGTGCTCTTCCTGTTCCAGGCCGACATGCTGCAGATGTTCAGCCTGCAGCTGCTGCTCCTCGCCGCGCTGCCCGGGCTGCTGCCGGCCGCCTTCAGCTCCAGGTAGCATCCACCACCGCATCCACCACCGCATCCACCACAGCATCCACCACCGCATCCACCACAGCATCCACCACATCATCCACCACAGCATCCACCACAGCACCCACCACCGCATCCACCACATCATCCTACACAGCATCCACCACCGCATCCACCACAGCATCCACTACCGATCCACCACAGCATCCACCACATCATCACCACAGCACCCACCACCGCATCCACCACAGCATCCACCACAGCATCCACTACCGATCCACCACAGCATCCACCACCGCATCCACCACATCATCCACCACAGCATCCACCACAGCATCCACCACATTCCCACCACATCATCCACCACAGCATCCACCACAGCATCCACCACCGCATCCACCACAGCATCCACCACAGCATCCACCACCGCATCCACCACCGCATCCACCACAGCATCCACTACCGCATCCACCACAGCATCCACCACAGCATCCACCACCGCATCCACTACCGCATCCACCACAGCATCCACCACCGCATCCACCACAGCATCCACCACAGCATCCACCACAGCATCCACCACAGCATCCACCACAGCATCCACCACATTCCCACCACATCATCCACCACAGCATCCACCACCGCATCCACCACAGCATCCACCACATCATCACCACATTCCCACCACATCATCCACCACAGCATCCACCACCGCATCCACCACAGCATCCACCACATCATCCACCACATCATCACCACATTCCCACCACATCATCCACCACAGCATCCACCACCGCATCCACCACAGCATCCACCACAGCATTCACCACAAAATCTAAAACATCATCCACCACAGCATCCACCACCGCATCCACCACAGCATCACCACAAAATCACCACAGCGTCCACCACAGCATCCACTACATCACCCATCACAGCATCCACCACAGCATCCACTACCGATCCACCACAGCATCCACCACATCATCACCACAGCACCCACCACCGCATCCACCACAGCATCCACCACAGCATCCACTACCGATCCACCACAGCATCCACCACCGCATCCACCACATCATCCACCACAGCATCCACCACAGCATCCACCACATTCCCACCACATCATCCACCACAGCATCCACCACAGCATCCACCACCGCATCCACCACCGCATCCACCACCGCATCCACCACAGCATCCACTACCGCATCCACCACAGCATCCACCACAGCATCCACCACCGCATCCACTACCGCATCCACCACAGCATCCACCACCGCATCCACCACAGCATCCACCACAGCATCCACTACCGCATCCACCACAGCATCCACCACAGCATCCACCACAGCATCCACCACATTCCCACCACATCATCCACCACAGCATCCACCACCGCATCCACCACAGCATCCACCACATCATCACCACATTCCCACCACATCATCCACCACAGCATCCACCACCGCATCCACCACAGCATCCACCACATCATCCACCACATCATCACCACATTCCCACCACATCATCCACCACAGCATCCACCACCGCATCCACCACAGCATCCACCACAGCATTCACCACAAAATCTAAAACATCATCCACCACAGCATCCACCACCGCATCCACCACAGCATCACCACAAAATCACCACAGCGTCCACCACAGCATCCACTACATCACCCATCACAGCATCCACCACAGCATCACCACAAAATCCACCACAGCATCCACTACATCATCCATCACATCATCCAACACAGCATCCACCACATCATCCACCACAGCATCACCACAAAATCCACCACTTCATCCACCAAAACGTAAACCACAGCATCACCGCAAAATCCACCACAGCATTCACCACAATATCCACTACATCCTCCACCATAGATCCCACCACAGCAACACCACAAAATCCACAACAGCATTCACAACAGCGTCCACTACATCATCCACCACATCATCCACCACAGCATCCACTACATCATCCATCACATCATCCACCACAGCATCCACCACATCCTCCACCACAGCATTCACCACAAAATCCACCATTTCATCCACCACAGCGTCCACCACGGCATCAGCACAAAATCCACCACAGCATTCACCACAAAACCCACTACATCATCCACCACAGCATCCACTACAGCATCCACCACATCATCCACTACAGCATCCACCACATCATCCACCAAAGCATCCACCACAGCATCCACCACATAGTCCACCACAGAATCACCACAGCATCACCACAAAATCCACCTCATCATCCACCACAGCATCACCACAAAATCCACCACAGCATCCACTACATCATCCATCACATCATCCACTACAGCATCCACCACATCATCCACCACAGCATCCACCACAATATCCACTGCATCATCCACCATAGAGTCCACCACAGCAACACCACAAAATCCACTACAGCATTTACCACAGCATCCACTACATCATCCACCACATCATCCACCACATCATCCACCACAGCATCCACCACATCATCCATCACATCATCCACTACATCATCCACTACATCATCCACTACATCATCCACCACATCATCCACCACATCATCCACCACAAAATCTAAAACATCATCCACCACAGCGTCCACCACAGCGTCACCACAAAATCCACCACATCATCCACCACAGCATCCACCACAAAATCCACTACATCATCCACTACATCATCCACCACAGCATCCACCACAGCATCCACCACATCATCCACCACAGCGTCCACCACAACATCACCACAAAATCCACTACATCATCCATCACAGCGACCAATACATCATCCACCACAAAATCCACTACATCATCCACCACATCATCCATCACAGCATCCACCACAAAATCCACTACATCATCCACTACATCATCCACCACATCATCCACCACAGCATCCACCACATCATCCACCGCAGTATCGCCACAAAATCCACTTCATCATCCACCACATCATCCACCACAGCATCCACCACAGCATCCACCACATCATCCACCACAGCATCACCACAGCATCACCACAAAATCCACTACATCATCCATCACATCATCTACCACAGCATCCACCACATCATCCACCACAGCATCCAACACATCATCCACCACAGCATCCACCACATCATCCACCACAGCATTCACCACAATATCCACTACATCATCCACCATAGAGTCCACCACAGCAACACCACAAAATCCACTACATCATCCGCCACAGCATTCACCACATCATCCACCACAGCAACACCACAAAATCCACAACAGCATTCACCACAGCGTCCACCACATCATCCACCACAGCATTCACCACAAAATCCACCACATCATCCACCACAGCGTCCACCAAAGAATCACCGCAAAATCCACCACAGCGTCCACCACGGCATCAGCACAAAATCCACCACAGCGTCCACCACGGCATCAGCACAAAATCCACCACAGCGTCCACCACAAAACCCACTACATCATCCACCACAGCGTCCACTACAGCATCCACCACATCATCCACCACATCATCCACCAAAGCATCAACCACAGCATCCACCACATCATCCACCACAGAATCACCACAAAATCCACCATATCATCCACCACAGCATCACCACAAAATCCACCACATCATCCACCACAGCATCACCACAAAATCCACCACATCATCCACCACATCATCCACCACAGCATCACCACAAAATCCACCACATCATCCACCACAGCATCACCACAAAATCCACCACAGCGTCCACCACAGCATCCACTACATCACCCATCACAGCATCCACCACAGCATCACCACAAAATCCACCACAAAATCCACTACATCATCCATCACATCATCCACCACAGCATCCACCACAGCATCACCACAAAATCCACCACATCATCCACCACAAAATCCACTACATCATCCACCACAGCGTCCACTACAGCATCCACCACATCATCCACCACATCGTCCACCAAAGCATCAACCACAGCATCCACCACATCATCCACCACAGAATCACCACAAAATCCACCACATCATCCACCACAGCATCACCACAAAATCCACCACATCATCCACCACAGCATCACCGCAAAATCCACCACATCATCCACCACAGCATCACTACAAAATCCACCACTTCATCCACCACAGAAACACCACAAAATCCACTACAGCATTCACCACAGCGTCCACTACATCATCCACCACATCATCCACCACATCATCCACTACATCATCCACCACATCATCCACCACAAAATCCACCACATCACCCACCACAGCATTCACCACAAAATCCACCACATCATCCACCACATCATCCACCACATCATCCACCACAGCATCCACCACATCATCCACCACAGCATCCACCACAATATCCACTACATCATCCACCACAGCATCCACCACAATATCCACTACATCATCCACCATAGATTCCACCACAGCAACACCACAAAATCCACAACAGCATTCACCACAGCGTCCACCACATCATCCACCACATCATCCACCACAAAATCCACCACATCACCCACTACATCATCCACCACAGCGTCCAGTACAGCATCCACCACATCATCCACCAAAGCATCCACCACAGCATCCACCACAGCATCCACCACATCATCCACCACAGAATCACCACAGCATCACCACAAAATCCACCACATCATCCACTACATCATCCATCACAGCATCCACCACAGCATCACCACAAAATCCACCACAGCATCCACTACATCATCCATCACATCATCCACTACAGCATCCATCACATCATCCACTACAGCATCCACCACATCATCCACCACAGCATCACCAAAAACCCACCACTTCATCCACCAAAACGTAAACCACAGCATCACCGCAAAATCCACCACAGCATCCACCACAGCATCACCACAGCATCACCACAAAATCCACTACATCATCCATCACATCATCTACCACAGCATCCACCACATCATCCACCACAGCATCCAACACATCATCCACCACAGCATCCACCACATCATCCACCACAGCAACACCACAAAATCCACTACATCATCCGCCACAGCATTCACCACATCATCCACCACAGCAACACCACAAAATCCACAACAGCATTCACCACAGCGTCCACCACATCATCCACCACAGCATTCACCACAAAATCCACCACATCATCCACCACAGCGTCCACCAAAGAATCACCGCAAAATCCACCACAGCGTCCACCACGGCATCAGCACAAAATCCACCACAGCGTCCACCACGGCATCAGCACAAAATCCACCACAGCGTCCACCACAAAACCCACTACATCATCCACCACAGCGTCCACTACAGCATCCACCACATCATCCACCACATCATCCACCAAAGCATCAACCACAGCATCCACCACATCATCCACCACAGAATCACCACAAAATCCACCATATCATCCACCACAGCATCACCACAAAATCCACCACATCATCCACCACAGCATCACCACAAAATCCACCACATCATCCACCACATCATCCACCACAGCATCACCACAAAATCCACCACATCATCCACCACAGCATCACCACAAAATCCACCACAGCGTCCACCACAGCATCCACTACATCACCCATCACAGCATCCACCACAGCATCACCACAAAATCCACCACAAAATCCACTACATCATCCATCACATCATCCACCACAGCATCCACCACAGCATCACCACAAAATCCACCACATCATCCACCACAAAATCCACTACATCATCCACCACAGCGTCCACTACAGCATCCACCACATCATCCACCACATCGTCCACCAAAGCATCAACCACAGCATCCACCACATCATCCACCACAGAATCACCACAAAATCCACCACATCATCCACCACAGCATCACCACAAAATCCACCACATCATCCACCACAGCATCACCGCAAAATCCACCACATCATCCACCACAGCATCACTACAAAATCCACCACTTCATCCACCACAGAAACACCACAAAATCCACTACAGCATTCACCACAGCGTCCACTACATCATCCACCACATCATCCACCACATCATCCACTACATCATCCACCACATCATCCACCACAAAATCCACCACATCACCCACCACAGCATTCACCACAAAATCCACCACATCATCCACCACATCATCCACCACATCATCCACCACAGCATCCACCACATCATCCACCACAGCATCCACCACAATATCCACTACATCATCCACCACAGCATCCACCACAATATCCACTACATCATCCACCATAGATTCCACCACAGCAACACCACAAAATCCACAACAGCATTCACCACAGCGTCCACCACATCATCCACCACATCATCCACCACAAAATCCACCACATCACCCACTACATCATCCACCACAGCGTCCAGTACAGCATCCACCACATCATCCACCAAAGCATCCACCACAGCATCCACCACAGCATCCACCACATCATCCACCACAGAATCACCACAGCATCACCACAAAATCCACCACATCATCCACTACATCATCCATCACAGCATCCACCACAGCATCACCACAAAATCCACCACAGCATCCACTACATCATCCATCACATCATCCACTACAGCATCCATCACATCATCCACTACAGCATCCACCACATCATCCACCACAGCATCACCAAAAACCCACCACTTCATCCACCAAAACGTAAACCACAGCATCACCGCAAAATCCACCACAGCATCCACTACATCATCCATCACATCATCCACTACAGCATCCATCACATCATCCACTACAGCATCCACCACATCATCCACCACAGCGTCACCAAAAACCCACCACTTCATCCACCAAAACGTAAACCACAGCATCACCGCAAAATCCACCACAGCATTCACCACAAAATCCACCACTTCATCCACCACAATATCCACTGCATCATCCACCATAGAGTCCACCACAGCAACACCACAAAATCCACTACAGCATTTACCACAGCATCCACTACATCATCCACCACATCATCCACCACATCATCCACCACAGCACCCACTACATCATCCACTACATCATCCACCACATCATCCACCACATCATCCACCACAAAATGTAAAACATCATCCACCACAGCGTCACCACAAAATCCACCACATCATCCAATACAGCATCCACCACAGCATCCACCTCAAAATCCACTACATCATCCACTACATCATCCACCACAGCATCCACCACATCATCCACCACAGCGTCCACCACAACATCGGTACAAAATCCACCACATCATCCATCACAGCGACCAATACATCATCCACTACAGTGTCCACTACATCATCCACCACATCATCCACTACATCATCCACCACAGCATCCACCACAGCATCCACCACAAAATCCACTACATCATCCACTACATCATCCACCACATCATCCACCACAGCATCCACCACATCATCCACCACAGCGTCCACCACAACATCACTACAAAATCCACCACATCATCCATCACAGCGACCAATACATCATCCACTACAGTGTCCACTACATCATCCACCACAGCATCCACCACAAAATCCACTACATCATCCACTACATCATCCACCACATCATCCACCACAGCATCCACCACATCATCCACCACAGTATCGCCACAAAATCCACTACATCATCCACCACATCATCCACCACAGCATCCACCACATCATCCACCACAGCATCACCACAGCATTACCACAAAATCCACTACATCATCCATCACATCATCTACCACAGCATCCACCATATCATCCACCACAGCATCCACCACAGCATCCACCACATCATCCACCACAGCATCACCACAAAATCCACCACTTCATCCACCAAAACATAAACCACAGCATCACCGCAAAATCAACCACAGCATTCACCACAAAATCCACCACATCATCCACCACAGAATCACCACAAAATCCACCACAGCATCCACTACATCACCCATCACAGCATCCACCACAGCATCACCACAAAATCCACTACATCATCCACCACATCATCCGCCACATCATCCACCACATCATCCAGCACATCATCCACCACAGTATTCACCACAATATCCACTACATCATCCACCAGAGTCCACCACAGCAACACCACAAAATCCACTACAGCATTCACCACAGCGTCCACTACATCATCCACCACATCATCCACCACAGCATCCACCAAAGAATCACCGCAAAATCCACCACAGCATCCACCACGGCATCAGCACAAAATCCAACACATCATCCACCACAGCGTCCACTACAGCATCCACCACATCATCCACCACATCATCCACCAAAGCATCAACCACAGCATCCACCACATCACAGCATCCACCACAGAATCACCACAAAATCCACCACATCATCCACCACAGCATCCACCACATCATCCACCAAAGCATCAACCACAGCATCAACCACAGCATCCACCACATCATCCACCACAGAATCACCACAAAATCCACCACATCATCCACCACAGCATCACCACAAAATCCACCACAGCGTCCACCACAGCCTCCACTACATCACCCATCACAGCATCCACCACAGCATCACCACAAAATCCACCACATCATCCACTACGAAATCCACTACATCATCCATCACATCATCCACCACAGCATCCACCACATCATCCACCACAGCAATACCACAAAATCCACAACAGCATTCACCACAGCGTCCACTACATCATCCACCACATCATCCACCACAGCATTCACCACAAAATCCACCACATCATCCACCACAGCGTCCACCAAAGAATCACCGCAAAATCCACCACAGCGTCCACCACGGCATCAGCACAAAATCCACCACAGCGTCCACCACAAAACCCACTACATCATCCACCACAGCGTCCACTACAGCATCCACCACATCATCCACCACATCATCCACCAAAGCATCAACCACAGCATCCACCACATCACAGCATCCACCACAGAATCACCACAAAATCCACCACATCATCCACCACAGCATCACCACAGCGTCCACTACATCATCCACCACATCATCCACCACATCATCCACCACAGCATTCACCACAAAATCCACCACATCATCCACCACAGCGTCCACCAAAGAATCACCGCAAAATCCACCACAGCGTCCACCACGGCATCAGCACAAAATCCACCATAGCGTCCACCACAAAACCCACTACATCATCCACCACAGCGTCCACTACAGCATCCACCACATCATCCACCACATCATCCACCAAAGCATCAACCACAGCATCCACCACATCACAGCATCCACCACAGAATCACCACAAAATCCACCACATCATCCACCACAGCATCACCACAAAATCCACCACATCATCCACCACAGCATCACCACAAAATCCACCACAGCGTCCACCACAGCATCCACTACATCACCCATCACAGCATCCACCACAGCATCACCACAAAATCCACCACATCATCCACCACAAAATCCACCACAGCATCCACCACATCATCCACCACATTATCCATCACATCATCCACCACAGCATCACCACAGCGTCCACACATCATCCACCACAGCATCCACCACATCATCCACCACAACATCCACCACAGCGTCCACACAGCATCCACCACATTATTCATCACAGCATCCACTACTACAGCATCCACCACAGCATCCACTACTACAGCATCCACCATAGCATCCACTACTACAGCATCCACCACAGCATTCACCACAGCATCCACTACTGCAGCATCCACCACAGCACAGAGAGAATATGACCCAGTGTAGGAGCGTTAAGATGACTTAGATGTCAAGTCAAGTCATCTTATCTTCAAAACACTTCCTACTTATAACCACACACCTCTATCAAGACGTTTGTGGAGTTATCGTGTCATTTTCAATCAATCGATCAGCCAACCAACCAACCAATCAATCAGCCAATCAACCAATCAATCAATCAACCAACCAATTTACCAATCAGTCAACCAATCAATCAATAAGGCAATGTATCAGTCAAACAAAAAAAACCTTATTTTTATAGCAAATGTCTTAATCAAAATCAAATCAAATCAATTTTATTTACATATCCCAATATCACAAATTACAAATTTGCCTCAGTGGGCACGTGTTTACAGGAAGTGATAGTGCACAGACACAAGGAAGGTCGTGATGACAGAAGAGAACATCAAAAAGACATGCATGTTAGGGTTAATACTCCTGTCTGTGCCTCTGAGCAAGGCATGGCAAGACGAACTGGAGTTGGTCCCCGGGCGCTGCACGGCAGCTGCCCACTGCTGCTAGCTACACAGCTAGGATGCTGCTAGTTACACAGCCAGGATGGGTTACATGCCCACTGCTGCTAGCTACACAGCTAGGATGCTGCTAGCTACACAGCTAGGATGGGTTACATGCCCACTGCTGCTAGCTACACAGCTAGGATGCTGCTAGCTACACGGCTAGGATGGGTTACATGCCCACTGCTGCTAGCTACACAGCTAGGATGCTGCTAGCTACACAGCTAGGATGGGTTACATGCCCACTGCTGCTAGCTACACAGCTAGGATGCTGCTAGCTACACGGCTAGGATGGGTTACATGCCAACTGCTGCTTGCTACACAGCTAGGATGCTGCTAGCTACACGGCTAGGATGGGTTACATGCCCACTGCTCCTAGCTACACAGCTAGGATGCTGCTAGCTACACGGCTAGGATGGGTTACATGCCCACTGCTGCTAGCTACACAGCTAGGATGGGTTACATGCCCACTGCTGCTAGCTACATGGTTAGGATGGGTTACATGCCCACTGCTGCTAGCTACACAGCTAGGATGCTGCTAGCTACACAGCTAGGATGGGTTACATGCCCACTGCTGCTAGCTACACAGCTAGGATGCTGCTAGCTACACGGCTAGGATGGGTTACATGCCCACTGCTGCTAGCTACACGGCTAGGATGGGTTACATGCCCACTGCTGCTAGCTACACAGCTAGGATGCTGCTAGCTACACGGCTAGGATGGGTTACATGCCCACTGCTGCTAGCTACACAGCTAGGATGCTGCTAGCTACACGGCTAGGATGGGTTACATGCCCACTGCTGCTAGCTACACAGCTAGGATGGGTTACATGCAGGGAGCAATTTCCCCACGAGGATCAATAAAGTATGGCAAAAGATAAATAAAGAAGACAACACATAAAAAGACCTCAGTAAATTGAGATGAGGTCTGTATGAATGAGGACAGTGTGAATGGTCTTTACTACGTGTCCCCTCCGCTCAGGTCCCAACGTCTGCAGACAAACCATGAAGATGACTGGAACCAAGACCAGGCTGACATGGAAGACCTCCAACTCATTTATGATCTGACCAGGTGAGGGAGACACACAGAGACAGAGAGAGAGAGAGAGAGAGAGAGAGAGAGAGAGAGAGAGAGAGAGAGGGGGGAGAGAGAGAGAGAGAGGTCTCTTCTCATCTTCCTTTGGGATGAAGAGTAGAGAGACCCTGACTTCTTAAAAAACATCGAAAATGTCGACATAGTCATATTAACTGAAACCTGGTGTGGTGAAGACATAACCACCCACTGTCCCTCAGGTTACAAAGAAATAATTATTCCATCAAATAAACTTAACTCAGTACATCGTGGACGAGACTCTGGAGGTATTTTGATTTGGTACAGAGGATGTTTAACCAACCACATTTCAAAAATTAAAATTGGAACATCCCACTGCTGACTAAAACTCAGCAATAAAATTGGCATATCAAACAAAGATATCTATCTCTGTGCTCTATATTCTCCCCCAACTGAATCCCCATATTATGATGAGGATTTCCTGAGTAACCTCCATGAAGAGGTAAGCCTTTTCCAGGCCCAGGGAAATGTGCTGCTGTGCGGAGATTTTAACACAAGAACAGGTTCAATAAGTGATACCATCGACCCTCAGGGTAACAGACATGTGTTTGGTCAACATTCCCTGTACCTCTCACCAACCCTCATTAAAAGGAGCTCCCTCGACCGTACTGTGAACAAGGCTGGTAAGGAGCTAGTGCACCTCTGTCGCGCCTCTGGCCTGTACATGCTTAATGGTAGGATCAGAGGAGACTCTCTGGGAAGGTTCACATGTTGTTCAGGTCTTGGAGCTAGTGTAGTTGACTATGCAATAACTGACGGGTTGCTGAGAGAGAAGAAGTGTTGCTGAGAGAGAAGAAGGAGATCCCTCGACTGTACTGTGAACAAGGCTTGTAAGGAGCTAGTGCACCTCTGTCGCGCCTCTGGCCTGTACATGCTTAACGGTAGGATCAGAGGAGACTCTCTGGGAAGGTTCACATGTTGTTCAGGTCTTGGAGCTAGTGTAGTTGACTATGCAATAACTGACATGGACCCCACCTCCTTCAACGCATTCACTGTCAGACAACAAACTCCTCTTTCTGACCATAACCAAATTATGATTTTCTTCAAAACTATTAACCTGACTCAAATGCCTATAGAGGAGCCCAGCAAGCTGTTCAAAATTAATAAGACCTACAGATGGGCTCCAGACAGAGCAGAAAAATTGATCAACATCCTGAACTCATCCAAATTACTTAATATGATTACTAACTTCATTAACAAACCGTTTGAAACTAATAAGGACAGTACCAACCAAGCTGTCAGTGACATCAATTGTATCTTTCGGACGGCAGCAAACATGGTCCTACCAAGGACCCACAACAGAAAAAAGAAACAATCTGAAAATGAAAAATGGTTTGACAACGACTGTAAAAATATAAGAAAGGAACTGCGTAAATTGTAAAACCTGAAACACTACCAACCTCAAGATATGGATATAAGAAAGAAATATAGCGAAACATTAAAACTATATAAACACACATTAAGAATGAAAAAACAAAGCCATGTAGATAGAACCCTACAGGAAATAGAACATTCCCTGAATCAAAACCAATTCTGGGAAATGTGGAATAATTTGAGCGCTACAAAACCACAAGACCTGCCTATCCAAAATGGAGAAATTTGGAAAAATCATTTTGAACATATCTATTCGGAAATCCAACAAGAACACTCAAATTCCAATTACAACCTGATCAAACAAAAATTACAGCTGCTCAAATGCACTATAAAAGACAACCAAAACCCACTGGATTTTCCAATAACACAAGAAGAATTAGCACAGAAGCTCAAATCCTTAAAACCCAATAAAGCTTGTGGCCTTGACGGCATCAGAAGCGAGATGCTTAAAAACAGCACACCTGAGCTGCAAAGGGCAGTACTCAAATTGTTCAACATTGTTCTAAGTTCGGGATATTTTCCTGACACCTGGAGCAAAGGGCTTATAACTCCTATTCATACAAATGGAGACAAATTGGAGATCCTAATAATTTCAGAGGCATTTGTGTGAGCAGTAGTCTGGGGAAGGTGTTTAATAGCATTTTGAACAATCGAATTCTAACCCTCCTTAACGAACACAATGTCCTGAGCAAAGGTCAAATTGGCTTCCTCCCAAATCACCGGACTACGGGCCATATTTACACCCTACACACCCTCATAAATGAAAATGTGAATCAAACCAAAAATGGAAAAATATTTGCTTGTTTTATTGACTTCAGAAAAGCTTTCGACTCTATTTGGCATGAAGAACTATACTATAAACTTTTACAAAGTGGTGTAGGGGGTAAAGTGTATGACATAATAAAGTCAATGTATTCGGACAACAAATGTGTAGTTAAGATTGGAGACAAACACACCGAGTTCTTCACTCAGAATAGAGGGGTGAGACAGGGCTGTGGACTTAGCCCAACACTGTTTAACATATATATTAATGAACTGGCGGTGCAGCTGGAACAGTCTGCAGCCCCAGGTCTCCCC
>NC_079215.1:69713253-69850563 GCF_029633865.1 Lampris incognitus | reverse complement strand
TCTTCATCACCATACATCTCACACATCTTCATCACCATACATCTCACACATCTTCATCACCATACATCTCACACATCTTCATCACCGTACATCTCACACATCTTCATCACCATACATCTCCCTCATCTTCATCACCATACATCTCACACGACTTCATCACCATACATCTCCCTCATCTTCATCACCATACATCTCCCTCATCTTCATCACCATACATCTCCCTCATCTTCATCACCCTACATCTCACACATCTTTTTCACTGTATATCTCACACATCTTCATACATCTTACACAACTTCATCACCATACATCTCACACACCTTTATCACCATACATCTCACACATCTTCATCACCATACAGCTCACACATCTTCATCACCATACATCTCACACACCTTCATCACCGTACATCTCACACACCTTCATCACCGTACATCTCACACATCTTCATCACCGTACATCTCCGTCATCTTCACCACCATACATCTCACACATCTTTTTCACTGTATATCTCACACATCTTCATACATCTTACACATCTTCATCACAATACATCTCACACATCTTCATCACCATACAGCTCACACATCTTCATCACCTTACATCTCACACACCTTCATCACCATACATCTAACACACCGTCATCACCGTACATCTCACACACCTTCATCACCGTACATCTCACACACCGTCATCACCGTACATTTCACACATCTTCATCACCGTACATCTCCCTCATCTTCATCACCATACATCTCACACATCTTTTTCACTGTATATCTCACACAGCTTCATACATCTTACACATCTTCATCACAATACATCTCACACATCTTCATCACCATACAGCTCACACATCTTCATCACCTTACATCTCACACACCTTCATCACCATACATCTAACACACCGTCATCACCGTACATCTCACACACCTTCATCACCGTACATCTCACACACCGTCATCACCGTACATCTCACACATCTTCATCACCGTACATCTCCCTCATCTTCATCACCATACATCTCACACATCTTTTTCACTGTATATCTCACACAGCTTCATACATCTTACACATCTTCATCACAATACATCTCACACATCTTCATCACCATACAGCTCACACATCTTCATCACCTTACATCTCACACACCTTCATCACCA
Organism: Lampris incognitus; assembly: GCF_029633865.1. Lineage (NCBI taxonomy): Eukaryota > Metazoa > Chordata > Actinopteri > Lampriformes > Lampridae > Lampris > Lampris incognitus. Next base: position 69,849,400 of record NC_079215.1, on the reverse strand, counting down.
TACATCTAACACACCGTCATCACCGTACATCTCACACACCTTCATCACCGTACATCTCACACACCGTCATCACCGTACATCTCACACACCTTCATCACCATACATCTCACACACCTTCATCACCATACATCTCACACACCTTCATACCCGTACATCTCACACACCTTCATCACCGTACATCTCACACACCTTCATCACCATACATGTCACACATCTTCATCACCATACATCTCCCTCATCTTCATCACCATACATCTCCCTCATCTTCATCACCATACATCTCACACATCTTTTTCACTGTATATCTCACACATCTTCATACATCTTACACAACTTCATCACCATACATCTCACACACCTTTATTACCATACATCTCACACATCTTCATCACCATACATCTCACACATCTTCATCACCGTACATCTCACACATCTTCATCGCCATACATCTCACACATCTTCATCACCGTACATCTCACACACCTTCATCACCATACATCTCACACATCTTCATCACCATACATCTCACACATCTTCATCACCATACATCTCACACATCTTCATCACCGTACATCTCACACACCTTCATCACCGTACATCTCACACATCTTCATCACCATACATCTCCCTCATCTTCATCACCATACATCTCACACGACTTCATCACCATACATCTCCTCATCTTCATCACCATACATCTCCCTCATCTTCATCACCATACATCTCCCTCATCTTCATCACCCTACATCTCACACATCTTTTTCACTGTATATCTCACACATCTTCATACATCTTACACAACTTCATCACCATACATCTCACACACCTTTATCACCATACATCTCACACATCTTCATCACCATACAGCTCACACATCTTCATCACCATACATCTCACACACCTTCATCACCGTACATCTCACACACCTTCATCACCGTACATCTCACACATCTTCATCACCGTACATCTCCGTCATCTTCACCACCATACATCTCACACATCTTTTTCACTGTATATCTCACACATCTTCATACATCTTACACATCTTCATCACAATACATCTCACACATCTTCATCACCATACAGCTCACACATCTTCATCACCTTACATCTCACACACCTTCATCACCATACATCTAACACACCGTCATCACCGTACATCTCACACACCTTCATCACCGTACATCTCACACACCGTCATCACCGTACATTTCACACATCTTCATCACCGTACATCTCCCTCATCTTCATCACCATACATCTCACACATCTTCATCACCATACATCTCACACATCTTCATCACCATACATCTCACACATCTTCATCACCGTACATCTCACACACCTTCATCACCGTACATCTCACACATCTTCATCACCATACATCTCCCTCATCCTCATCACCATACATCTCACACGACTTCATCACCATACATCTCCCTCATCTTCATCACCATACATCTCCCTCATCTTCATCACCATACATCTCCCTCATCTTCATCACCCTACATCTCACACATCTTTTTCACTGTATATCTCACACATCTTCATACATCTTACACAACTTCATCACCATACATCTCACACACCTTTATCACCATACATCTCACACATCTTCATCACCATACAGCTCACACATCTTCATCACCATACATCTCACACACCTTCATCACCGTACATCTCACACACCTTCATCACCGTACATCTCACACATCTTCATCACCGTACATCTCCGTCATCTTCACCACCATACATCTCACACATCTTTTTCACTGTATATCTCACACATCTTCATACATCTTACACATCTTCATCACAATACATCTCACACATCTTCATCACCATACAGCTCACACATCTTCATCACCTTACATCTCACACACCTTCATCACCATACATCTAACACACCGTCATCACCGTACATCTCACACACCTTCATCACCGTACATCTCACACACCGTCATCACCGTACATTTCACACATCTTCATCACCGTACATCTCCCTCATCTTCATCACCATACATCTCACACATCTTTTTCACTGTATATCTCACACAGCTTCATACATCTTACACATCTTCATCACAATACATCTCACACATCTTCATCACCATACAGCTCACACATCTTCATCACCTTACATCTCACACACCTTCATCACCATACATCTAACACACCGTCATCACCGTACATCTCACACACCTTCATCACCGTACATCTCACACACCGTCATCACCGTACATCTCACACATCTTCATCACCGTACATCTCCCTCATCTTCATCACCATACATCTCACACATCTTTTTCACTGTATATCTCACACAGCTTCATACATCTTACACATCTTCATCACAATACATCTCACACATCTTCATCACCATACAGCTCACACATCTTCATCACCTTACATCTCACACACCTTCATCACCATACATCTAACACACCGTCATCACCGTACATCTCACACACCTTCATCACCGTACATCTCACACACCGTCATCACCGTACATCTCACACACCTTCATCACCATACATCTCACACACCTTCATCACCATACATCTCACACACCTTCATACCCGTACATCTCACACACCTTCATCACCGTACATCTCACACACCTTCATCACCATACATGTCACACATCTTCATCACCATACATCTCCCTCATCTTCATCACCATACATCTCCCTCATCTTCATCACCATACATCTCACACATCTTTTTCACTGTATATCTCACACATCTTCATACATCTTACACAACTTCATCACCATACATCTCACACACCTTTATCACCATACATCTCACACATCTTCATCACCATACATCTCACACATCTTCATCACCGTACATCTCACACATCTTCATCGCCATACATCTCACACATCTTCATCACCGTACATCTCACACACCTTCATCACCGTACATCTCACACATCTTCATCACCGTACATCTCCCTCATCTTCATCACCATACATCTCACACATCTTTTTCACTGTATATCTCACACATCTTCATACATCTTACACATCTTCACCACAATACATCTCACACATCTTCATCACCATACAGCTCACACATCTTCATCACGTTACATCTCACTCATCTTCATCACCATACATCTCACACATCTTTTTCACTGTATATCTTACACATCTTCATCACAATACATCTCACACATCTTCATCACCATACATCTCACACATCTTCATCACAATACATCTCACACATCTTCATCACCATACATCTCACACACCTTTATCACCATACATCTCACACATCTTCATCACCATACATCTCACACACCTTCATCACCATACATGTCACACACCTTCATCACCATACAGCTTACTCATCTTCATCACCATACATCTCCCTCATCTTCATCACCATACATCTCACACGACTTCATCACCATACATCTCCCTCATCTTCATCACCATACATCTCCCTCATCTTCATCACCATACATCTCCCTCATCTTCATCACCATACATCTAACACACCGTCATCACATACAGCTCACACACCTTCATCACATACATCTCACACACCTTCATCACCATACATCTCACACACCTCCATCACCATACATCTCACACATCTTCATCACCATACATCTCACACACCTTTATCACCATACATCTCACACATCTTCATCACCATACATCTCACACATCTTCATCACCATACATCTCACACACCTTCATACCCGTACATCTCACACACCTTCATCACCTTACATCTCACACACCTTCATCACATACATCTCACAGATCTTCATCACAATACATCTCACACATCTTCATCACCATCCATCTCACACACCTTCATCACCATACATCTCACACATCTTCATCACCACACATCTCACACATCTTCATCACCATACATCTCACACATCTTCATCACCTTACATCTCACACACCTTCATCACCGTACATCTCACACACCTTCATCACCGTACATCTCACACATCTTCGTGACCATACATCTCCCTCATCTTCATAACCATACATCTCCCTCATCTTCATCACCATACATCTCACACGACTTCATCACCATACATCTCCCTCATCTTCATCACCATACATCTCCCTCATCTTCATCACCATACATCTCCCTCATCTTCATCACCCTACATCTCACACACCTTCATCACCATACATCTCACACACCTTCATCACCACAAATCTCACACACCTTCATCACCATACATCTCACACACCTTCATCACCATACATCTCACACACCTTCATCACAGTACATCTCACATACCTTCATAACCATACATCTCACACATCTTCATCACCATACATCTCACACACTTTCATCACCATACATCTCACACACCTTCATCCCATACATCTCACACATCTTCATCACCATACATCTCACACACCTTCATCACCGTACATCTCACACATCTTCATCACATACATCTCACACACCTTCATCACCATACATCTCACACACCTTCATCACATACATCTCACACATCTTCATCACCATACATCTCACACACCTTCATCACCATACATCTCACTCATCTTCATCACCTTACATCTCACACACCTTCATCACCGTACATCTCACACACCTTCATCACCGTACATCTCACACACCTTCATCACCGTACATCTCACACACCTTCATAACCATACATCTCACACACCTTCATCACCATACATCTCACACATCTTCATCACCATACATCTCACACATCTTCATCACCATACATCTCACACACCTTTATCACCATACATCTCACACATCTTCATCACCATACATCTCACACATCTTCATCAACATACATCTCCCTCATTTTCATCACCATACATCTCCCTCATCTTCATCACCCTACATCTCACACATCTTTTTCACTGTATATCTCACACATCTTCATACATCTTACACAACTTCATCACCATACATCTCACACACCTTTATCACCATACATCTCACACATCTTCATCACCATACAGCTCACACATCTTCATCACCATACATCTCACACACCTTCATCACCGTACATCTCACACACCTTCATCACCGTACATCTCCGTCATCTTCACCACCATACATCTCACACATCTTTTTCACTGTATATCTCACACATCTTCATACATCTTACACATCTTCATCACAATACATCTCACACATCTTCATCACCATACAGCTCACACATCTTCATCACCTTACATCTCACACACCTTCATCACCATACATCTAACACACCGTCATCACCGTACATCTCACACACCTTCATCACCGTACATCTCACACACCGTCATCACCGTACATTTCACACATCTTCATCACCGTACATCTCCCTCATCTTCATCACCATACATCTCACACATCTTTTTCACTGTATATCTCACACAGCTTCATACATCTTACACATCTTCATCACAATACATCTCACACATCTTCATCACCATACAGCTCACACATCTTCATCACCTTACATCTCACACACCTTCATCACCATACATCTAACACACCGTCATCACCGTACATCTCATACACCTTCATCACCGTACATCTCACACACCGTCATCACCGTACATCTCACACATCTTCATCACCGTACATCTCCCTCATCTTCATCACCATACATCTCACACATCTTTTTCACTGTGTATCTCACACAGCTTCATACATCTTACACATCTTCATCACAATACATCTCACACATCTTCATCACCATACAGCTCACACATCTTCATCACCTTACATCTCACACACCTTCATCACCATACATCTAACACACCGTCATCACCATACATCTCACACACCTTCATCACCATACATCTCACACATCTTCATCACCACACATCTCACACATCTTCATCACCATACATCTCACACATCTTCATCACCTTACATCTCACACACCTTCATCACCGTACATCTCACACACCTTCATCACCGTACATCTCACACATCTTCGTCACCATACATCTCCCTCATCTTCATAACCATACATCTCCCTCATCTTCATCACCATACATCTCCCTCATCTTCATCACCATACATCTCACACATCTTTTTCACTGTATATCTCACACATCTTCATACATCTTACACAACTTCATCACATACATCTCACACACCTTCATCACCATACATCTCACACACCTTCATCACCACAAATCTCACACACCTTCATCACCATACATCTCACACACCTTCATCACCATACATCTCACACACCTTCATAACCATACATCTCACACATCTTCATCACCATACATCTCACACACTTTCATCACCATACATCTCACACACCTTCATCCCATACATCTCACACATCTTCATCACCATACATCTCACACACCTTCATCACCGTACATCTCACACATCTTCATCACATACATCTCACACACCTTCATCACCATACATCTCACACACCTTCATCACATACATCTCACACATCTTCATCACCATACATCTCACACACCTTCATCACCATACATCTCACTCATCTTCATCACCTTACATCTCACACACCTTCATCACCGTACATCTCACACACCTTCATCACCGTACATCTCACACACCTTCATCACCGTACATCTCACACACCTTCATAACCATACATCTCACACACCTTCATCACCATACATCTCACACATCTTCATCACCATACATCTCACACATCTTCATCACCATACATCTCACACACCTTTATCACCATACATCTCACACATCTTCATCACCATACATCTCACACATCTTCATCAACATACATCTCACACATCTTCATCACCACACATCTCACACACCTTCATCCCCGTACATCTCACACACCTTCATAACCTTACATCTCACACACCTTCATCACATACATCTCACACATCTTCATCACCATACATCTCACACATCTTCATCACCATACATCTCACACATCTTCATCACCATACATCTCACACATCTTCATCACCGTACATCTCACACACCTTCATCACCGTACATCTCACACATCTTCATCACCATATATCTCCCTCATCTTCATCACCATACATCTCACACGACTTCATCACCATACATCTCCCTCATCTTCATCACCATACATCTCCCTCATCTTCATCACCATACATCTCCCTCATCTTCATCACCCTACATCTCACACATCTTTTTCACTGTATATCTCACACATCTTCATACATCTTACACAACTTCATCACCATACATCTCACACACCTTTATCACCATACATCTCACACATCTTCATCACCATACAGCTCACACATCTTCATCACCATACATCTCACACACCTTCATCACCGTACATCTCACACACCTTCATCACCGTACATCTCACACATCTTCATCACCGTACATCTCCGTCATCTTCACCACCATACATCTCACACATCTTTTTCACTGTATATCTCACACATCTTCATACATCTTACACATCTTCATCACAATACATCTCACACATCTTCATCACCATACAGCTCACACATCTTCATCACCTTACATCTCACACACCTTCATCACCATACATCTAACACACCGTCATCACCGTACATCTCACACACCTTCATCACCGTACATCTCACACACCGTCATCACCGTACATTTCACACATCTTCATCACCGTACATCTCCCTCATCTTCATCACCATACATCTCACACATCTTTTTCACTGTATATCTCACACAGCTTCATACATCTTACACATCTTCATCACAATACATCTCACACATCTTCATCACCATACAGCTCACACATCTTCATCACCTTACATCTCACACACCTTCATCACCATACATCTAACACACCGTCATCACCGTACATCTCACACACCTTCATCACCGTACATCTCACACACCGTCATCACCGTACATCTCACACATCTTCATCACCGTACATCTCCCTCATCTTCATCACCATACATCTCACACATCTTTTTCACTGTATATCTCACACAGCTTCATACATCTTACACATCTTCATCACAATACATCTCACACATCTTCATCACCATACAGCTCACACATCTTCATCACCTTACATCTCACACACCTTCATCACCATACATCTAACACACCGTCATCACCGTACATCTCACACACCTTCATCACCGTACATCTCACACACCGTCATCACCGTACATCTCACACATCTTCATCACCGTACATCTCCCTCATCTTCATCACCATACATCTCACACACCTTCATCACCGTACATCTCACACACCGTCATCACCGTACATCTCACACACCTTCATCACCATACATCTCACACACCTTCATCACCATACATCTCACACACCTTCATACCCGTACATCTCACACACCTTCATCACCGTACATCTCACACACCTTCATCACCATACATGTCACACATCTTCATCACCATACATCTCCCTCATCTTCATCACCATACATCTCCCTCATCTTCATCACCATACATCTCACACATCTTTTTCACTGTATATCTCACACATCTTCATACATCTTACACAACTTCATCACCATACATCTCACACACCTTTATCACCATACATCTCACACATCTTCATCACCATACATCTCACACATCTTCATCACCGTACATCTCACACATCTTCATCACCATACATCTCACACATCTTCATCACCGTACATCTCACACACCTTCATCACCGTACATCTCACACATCTTCATCACCGTACATCTCCCTCATCTTCATCACCATACATCTCACACATCTTTTTCACTGTATATCTCACACATCTTCATACATCTTACACATCTTCACCACAATACATCTCACACATCTTCATCACCATACAGCTCACACATCTTCATCACCTTACATCTCACTCATCTTCATCACCATACATCTCACACATCTTTTTCACTGTATATCTTACACATCTTCATCACAATACATCTCACACATCTTCATCACCATACATCTCACACATCTTCATCACAATACATCTCACACATCTTCATCACCATACATCTCACACACCTTTATCACCATACATCTCACACATCTTCATCACCATACATCTCACACACCTTCATCACCATACATGTCACACACCTTCATCACCATACAGCTTACTCATCTTCATCACCACACATCTCACACATCTTCATCACCATACATCTCACACATCTTTTTCACTGTATATCTTACACATCTTCATCACAATACATCTCACACATCTTCATCACCATACATCTCACACATCTTCATCACAATACATCTCACACATCTTCATCACCATACATCTCACACACCTTTATCACCATACATCTCACACATCTTCATCACCATACATCTCACACACCTTCATCACCATACATGTCACACACCTTCATCACCATACAGCTTACTCATCTTCATCACCACACATCTCACACATCTTCACCAGCCAATATACAACAACCAAAGAGATGAGTTATACTTAGCACAGAAAGTAAGGAAACGTGTGTTTGGTAGATGATGTCTTTGTTGTAACAATGCTTCTTGGCAGTAGATCTGGTACCGTTGGAAAGCCTGTTTATTTGCCTTTTAACTGGGACCACCACATGTGTAAGGAACATGTGGGTTGTGCCCATGAAACATCTGCCAGATCTTCTCCACCAATGCCAAACAGAAAGAAAGAAAAAGAAAGACAGAAAGAAAGAAAGAAAGAAAGAAAGAAAGAAAGAAAGAAAGAAAGAAAGAAAGAATGGATAGAAGGCAAATAGATGATGAAATAAAAAAGGACAGGACGGGTGTGACGCTCGTTTAGTGTCTGCAGGAAGTTTCTGAATTCTTCCACGTGTTTCACCGTCTTCTGGGATTTATTCTCTTCACGCATGCGCGCGCGCGTGTGTGTGTTTGTGTGTGTGTTTGTGTGTGTGTTTGTGTGTGTGTGCGTGTGTGTGCGTGTGTAGTGGTGACTCAGTGGAGGTTGAGATTCCTGTGAAGCGGCACTCGGACGCTGTGTTCACAGATAATTACAGCCGCTTCCGGCAGCAGATGCTGGTGAAGAAGTACCTGGACTCCGTGCTGACGGGCAAGAGAAGGTGAGCCAGCCTCGTCCAGTCCAGCAAGGTCCACATAGAGCTCACACAAGAGACGAGGAGGAAGACAAAGATCACTCTGCCTTCATCCCTCTGTCATTCTGCCTTCATGCCTCTATCACTCTGCCTTCATCCCTCTGTCACTCTGCCTTCACCCATCTATCACTCTGCCTTCATCCCTCCATCACTCTCCCTCTATCACTCTGCCTTCATCCCTCTATCACTCTGCCTTCATCCCTCTATCACTCTGCCTTCATCCCTCCATCACTCTCCCTCTATCACTCTGCCTTCATCCCTCTATCACTCTGCCTTCATCCCTCTGTCACTCTGCCTTCATGCCTCTATCACTCTGCCTTCATCCCTCTATCACTCTGCCTTCACCCATCTATCACTCTGCCTTCATCCCTCCATCACTCTCCCTCTATCACTCTGCCTTCATCCCTCTATCACTCTGCCTTCATCCCTCTATCACTCTGCCTTCACCCATCTATCACTCTGCCTTCACCCATCTATCCCTCTGCCTTCATCCCTCCATCACTCTCCCTCTATCACTCTGCCTTCATCCCTCTATCACTCTGCCTTCATCCCTCTATCACTCTGCCTTCACCCATCTATCACTCTGCCTTCATCCCTCTATCACTCTGCCTTCATCCCTCTATCACTCTGCCTTCATCCCTCTATCACTCTGCCTTCATCCCTCTGTCACTCTGCCTTCATCCCTCTGTCACTCTGCCTTCATCCCTCTATCACTCTGCTTTCATCCCTCTGCCTTCATCCCTCTATCACTCTGCCTTCATCCCTCTATCACTCTGCCTTCATCCCTCTATCACTCTGCCTTCATCCCTCTGTCACTCTGCCTTCATCCCTCTGTCACTCTGCCTTCATACCTCTATCACTCTGCTTTCATCCCTCTGCCTTCATCCCTCTATCACTCTGCCTTCATCCCTCTGTCACTCTGCCTTCATCCCTCTATCACTCTGCTTTCATCCCTCTGCCTTCATCCCTCTATCACTCTGCCTTCATCCTTCTATCACTCTGCCTTCATCCCTCTGTCACTCTGCCTTCATCCCTCTATCACTCTGCCTTCATCCCTCTGTCACTCTGCCTTCATCCCTCTGTCACTCTGCCTTCATCCCTCTATCACTCTGCTTTCATCCCTCTGCCTTCATCCCTCTATCACTCTGCCTTCATCCCTCTGTCACTCTGCCTTCATCCCTCTGTCACTCTGCCTTCATCCCTCTATCACTCTGCCTTCAACCATCTATCACTCTGCCTTCATCCCTCTGCTTCATCCCTCTATCACTCTGCCTTCAACCATCTATCACTCTGCTTTCATCCCTCTGCTTCATCCATCTATCACTCTGCCTTCATCCCTCTGTCACTCTGCCTTCATCCCTCTATCACTCTGCTTTCATCCCTCTGCCTTCATCCCTCTATCACTCTGCCTTCATCCCTCTATCACTCTGCCTTCATCCCTCTATCACTCTGCTTTCATCCCTCTGCCTTCATCCCTCAATCACTCTGCCTTCATCCTTCTATCACTCTGCCTTCACCCCTCTATCACTCTGCTTTCATCCATCTGTCACTCTGCTTTCATCCCTCTATCACTCTGCATTCATCCCTCAATCACTCTGCCTTCATCCCTCTATCACTCTGCCTTCACCCCTCTATCACTCTGCCTTCATCCCTCTATCACTCTGCCTTCATCCCTCTATCACTCTGCTTTCATCTCTCTATCACTCTGCCTTCATCCCTCTATCACTCTGCCTTCATCCCTCTATCACTCTGCCTTCATCCCTCTGTCACTCTGCCTTCATCCCTCTGTCACTCTGCCTTCATCCCTCTATCACTCTGCTTTCATCCCTCTGCCTTCATCCCTCTATCACTCTGCCTTCATCCCTCTATCACTCTGCCTTCATCCCTCTGTCACTCTGCCTTCATCCCTCTGTCACTCTGCCTTCATCCCTCTATCACTCTGCCTTCAACCATCTATCACTCTGCCTTCATCCCTCTATCACTCTGCTTTCATCCCTCTGCCTTCATCCCTCTATCACTCTGCCTTCATCCCTCTATCACTCTGCCTTCATCCCTCTGTCACTCTGCCTTCATCCCTCTGTCACTCTGCCTTCATCCCTCTATCACTCTGCCTTCATCCCTCAATCACTCTGCCTTCATCCTTCTATCACTCTGCCTTCACCCCTCTATCACTCTGCTTTCATCCATCTGTCACTCTGCTTTCATCCCTCTATCACTCTGCATTCATCCCTCAATCACTCTGCCTTCATCCCTCTATCACTCTGCCTTCATCCCTCTATCACTCTGCCTTCATCCCTCTATCACTCTGCTTTCATCTCTCTATCACTCTGCCTTCATCCCTCTATCACTCTGCCTTCATCCCTCTATCACTCTGCTTTCATCTCTCTATCACTCTGCCTTCATCCCTCTGTCACTCTGCTTTCATCTCTCTATCACTCTGCCTTCATCCCTCTGTCACTCTGCCTTCATCCCTCTATCACTCTGCCTTCATCCCTCTATCACTCTGCTTTCATCTCTCTATCACTCTGCCTTCATCCCTCTGTCACTCTGCCTTCATCTCTCTATCACTCTGCCTTCATCCCTCTGTCACTCTGCTTTCATCCCTCTTCCTTCACCCCTCTATCACTCTGCCTTCATACCTCTATCACTCTGCCTTCATCCCTCTATCACTCTGCCTTCATACCTCTATCACTCTGCCTTCATACCTCTATCACTCTGCCTTCATACCTCTATCACTCTGCCTTCATACCTCTATCACTCTGCCTTCATACCTCTATCACTCTGCCTTCACCCCTCTATCACTCTGCCTTCATACCTCTATCACTCTGCCTTCATCCCTCTATCACTCTGCCTTCATCCCTCTATCACTCTGCCTTCATACCTCTATCACTCTGCCTTCATCCCTCTATCACTGTGCCTTCATCCCTCTATCACTCCGCCTTCATCCCTCTATCACTCTTCCTTCATCCCTCCATCACTCTGCCTTCACCCCTCCATCACTCTGCCTTCATCCCTCTATCACTCTGCCTTCATCCATCTATCACTCTGCCTTCATCCCTCTATCACTCTGCTTTCATCCGTCTATCACTGTGCCTTCATCCCTATATCACTCTGCTTTCATCCCTCTATCACTCTGCCTTCATCCATCTATCACTCTGCCTTCATCCCACTATCACTCTGCCTTCATCCCTCTATCACTCTGCCTTCATCCCACTATCACTCTGCCTTCATCCATCTATCACTCTGCCTTCATCCCACTATCACTCTGCTTTCATCCCTCTATCACTCTGCCTTCATCCCACTATCACTCTGCCTTCATCCCTCTATCACTCTGTCTTCATCCCTCTATCTCTCTGCTTCACAAATGAAAATAGATGAATTACACCAACAGTAACAACAAGATGAATAATAATGATGATGATGATGATGATGATGGTGGTGGTGGTGGTGATGGTGATGGTGATGGTGATGACGATGATAACAATAATGAGGAGTTCGGCGTTCTTCTTGCATATAGCTGTATTTTATCTTTAGTGCGATGCTCAAGTTTAAGATACAGGCACAGGAAACCGTTTCCCAAAGCACAGAAGCAAAAACCACCAACATCTAAAGTTAAACCACAGGAACATGCGTATATCTTAATATTTCATCTGGACTTCAGTACTGGCGGTAGAGCATCCACCATCCTTTAGTACATGCTGTAAAATGAATCAGTCATTCAACAGTAATGGTCATGACAATAACATTACTTATTTCTTATAGTGATAATTATTATTATTATTGTTATTGTAATTAACGCACTTATTATTGTCATCATTATTATTGTTGTTATTGTGATTATTATTATTGTTGTTATTATCATTAATAACGTTATTATTGGTATCATTATATTTGTTATTATTATTATTGTTGTTGTGGTTGTTATTATTAATATTATTATATTATATTAATATATATTATATTATTATAATGTCGTTATAAGCGGTTGGATAATGGATGGATGGATGTTGTTATTGTTATTGTCGTTGCTGTTATTACAAACTGATTGGTTGAAAAGAGAACCCACCAAGTTTCAACCTGGTATGAAAAGAAAATGATGCTTCATCAACAATCTGAAAGATTTGCAATCAAAACAATTTCGAAGCTTTTTCTCTCTGGTGTGTTAAAGACAACACGTAATCCATGAACACCAGACCCTGCAGACCGTAGCAGTGTGTGATGTGGATGGTTGGTGTCTGGTAGGACTTCACCAGGAAACATGACAGATGGTTGGTGTCTGGTAGGACTTCACCAGGAAACATGACAGATGGTTGGTGTCTGGTAGGACTTCACCAGGAAACATGACAGAGGGTTGGTGTCTGGTAGGACTTCACCAGGAAACATGACAGATGGTTGGTGTCTGGTAGGACTTCACAAGGAAATATGACAGAGGGTTGGTGTCTGGTAGGACTTCACCAGGAAACATGACAGATGGTTGGTGTCTGGTAGGACTTCACCAGGAAACATGACAGATGGTTGGTGTATGATAGGGACTTCACCAGGAAACATGCCAGACGGTTGGTGTCTGGTAGGACTTCACCAGGAAACATGACAGATGGTTGGTGTCTGGTAGGACTTCACCAGGAAACATGACAGAGGGTTGGTGTCTGGTAGGACTTCACCAGGAAACATGACAGATGGTTGGTGTCTGGTAGGACTTCACAAGGAAATATGACAGAGGGTTGGTGTCTGGTAGGACTTCACCAGGAAACATGACAGATGGTTGGTGTCTGGTAGGACTTCACCAGGAAACATGACAGATGGTTGGTGTCTGGTAGGACTTCACCAGGAAACATGACAAAGGGTTGGTGTCTGGTAGGACTTCACCAGGAAATATGGCAGAGGGTTGGTGTCTGGTAGGACTTCACCAGGAAACATGACAGATGGTTGGTGTCTGGTAGGACATCACCAGGAAACATGACAGATGGTTGGTGTCTGGTAGGACTTCACCAGGAAACATGACAGATGGTTGGTGTTGGTAGGACTTCACCAGGAAACTTGACAGAGGGTTGATGTCTGGTAGGACTTCACCAGGAAACATGACAGAGGGTTGGTGTCTGGTAGGACTTCACCAGGAAACATGACAGAGGGTTGGTGTCTGGTAGGACTTCACCAGGAAATATGCCAGATGGTTCGTGTCTGGTAGGACTTCACCAGGAAACATGACAGATGGTTGGTGTCTGGTAGGACTTCACCAGGAAACATGCCAGAGGGTTGGTGTCTGGTAGGACTTCACCAGGAAACATGACAGATGGTTGGTGTCTGGTAGGACTTCACCAGGAAACATGACAGATGGTTGGTGTCTGGTAGGACATCACCAGGAAACATGACAGATGGTTGGTGTCTGGTAGGACTTCACCAGGAAACATGACAGATGGTTGGTGTTGGTAGGACTTCACCAGGAAACTTGACAGAGGGTTGATGTCTGGTAGGACTTCACCAGGAAACATGACAGAGGGTTGGTGTCTGGTAGGACTTCACCAGGAAACATGACAGAGGGTTGGTGTCTGGTAGGACTTCACCAGGAAATATGCCAGATGGTTCGTGTCTGGTAGGACTTCACCAGGAAACATGACAGATGGTTGGTGTCTGGTAGGACTTCACCAGGAAACATGCCAGAGGGTTGGTGTCTGGTAGGACTTCACCAGGAAACATGACAGATGGTTGGTGTCTGGTAGGACTTCACCAGGAAACATGACAGAGGGTTGGTGTCTGGTAGGACTTCACCAGGAAATATGACAGAGGGTTGGTGTCTGGTAGGACTTCACCAGGAAACATGACAGAGGGTTGGTGTCTGGTAGGACTTCACCAGGAAACACGACAGATGGTTGGTGTCTGGTAGGACTTCACCAGGTAGTGCTGAGTTCGAAGTGGACGTGTAGTTGTTGTTTCTAACCAGCAGATATGACAGAACAAGCTGGTAGAAGACCTTTACCAACACAAAGTACTACATCAATAAGTACAACTCGTGTTGTTTCTGACACAACAGTCCCGCAGACTCTCGTTCTTCTGGGACGGAGCTCAAACGCTCACCTCACCACCAGCTACATAGGACACACACTGGTCCAGTAAAACCAGCAGATTCAGGACTTTAGCTTTAAGTCCACATCATGTGTTAGTAACTAAACTTGAAAAGGTAAATAATGCATGGAACTAGTTCGGTTTAACGTGAGATTTATTAGTTCAGTTTAACATGAGATTTATCAGTTCAGTTTAAAGTGAGATTTATCAGTTCAGTTTAACGTGAGGTTTATCAGTTCAGTTTAACATGAGATTTATTAGTTCAGTTTAAAGTGAGATTTATCAGTTCAGTTTAACATGAGATTTATCAGTTCAGTTTAACATGAGATTTATCAGTTCAGTTTAAAGTGAGATTTATCAGTTCAGTTTAAAGTGAGATTTATCAGTTCAGTTTCAAGTGAGATTTATCAGTTCAGTTTAAAGTGAGATTTATCAGTTCAGTTTAACGTGAGGTTTATCAGTTCAGTTTAACGTGAGATTTATCAGTTCAGTTTAACGTGAGATTTATCAGTTCAGTTTAACATGAGATTTATCAGTTCAGTTTAACATGAGATTTATCAGTTCAGTTTAAAGTGAGATTTATCAGTTCAGTTTAACGTGAGAGTTATTAGTTCAGTTTAAGGTGAGATTTATCAGTTCAGTTTAAAGTGAGATTTATCAGTTCAGTTTAAAGTGAGATTTATCAGTTCAGTTTAACGTGAGAGTTATTAGTTCAGTTTAAAGTGAGATTTATTAGTTCAGTTTAAGGTGAGATTTATCAGTTCAGTTTAACGTGAGGTTCATCAGTTCAGTTTAACGTGAGAGTTATTAGTTCAGTTTAAGGTGAGATTTATCAGTTCAGTTTAACGTGAGATTTATCAGTTCAGTTTAACGTGAGGTTCATCAGTTCAGTTTAAAGTGAGGTTTATCAGTTCAGTTTACCATGAGATTTATTAGTTCAGTTTAACGTGAGGTTCATCAGTTCAGTTTAAAGTGAGATTTATCAGTTCAGTTTAAAGTGAGGTTTATCACTTCAGTTTAAAGTGAGATTTATCAGTTCAGTTTAAAGTGAGATTTATTAGTTCAGTTTAAAGTGAGGTTCATCAGTTCAGTTTAAAGTGAGATTTATCACTTCAGTTTAAAGTGAGGTTTATCAGTTCAGTTTAAGGTGAGATTTATCAGTTCAGTTTAATGTGAGGTTCATCAGTTCAGTTTAACGTGAGAGTTATTAGTTCAGTTTAAGGTGAGATTTATCAGTTCAGTTTAACGTGAGATTTATCAGTTCAGTTTAACGTGAGATTTATCAGTTCAGTTTAAAGTGAGGTTTATCAGTTCAGTTTAAAGTGAGATTTATCAGTTCAGTTTAAAGTGAGGTTCATCAGTTCAGTTTAAAGTGAGATTTATCAGTTCAGTTTAAAGTGAGGTTCATCAGTTCAGTTTAAAGTGAGATTTATCAGTTCAGTTTAAAGTGAGATTTATCAGTTCAGTTTAAAGTGAGGTTCATCAGTTCAGTTTAAAGTGAGGTTTATCAGTTCAGTTTACCATGAGATTTATTAGTTCAGTTTAACGTGAGGTTCATCAGTTCAGTTTAAAGTGAGATTTATCAGTTCAGTTTAAAGTGAGGTTTATCAGTTCAGTTTAAAGTGAGATTTATCAGTTCAGTTTAAAGTGAGATTTATTAGTTCAGTTTAAAGTGAGGTTTATCAGTTCAGTTTAACGTGAGAGTTATTAGTTCAGTTTAAGGTGAGATTTATCAGTTCAGTTTAACGTGAGATTTATCAGTTCAGTTTAACGTGAGATTTATCAGTTCAGTTTAAAGTGAGGTTTATCAGTTCAGTTTAAAAAGATTTATCAGTTCAGTTTAAAGTGAGGTTCATCAGTTCAGTTTAAAGTGAGGTTTATCAGTTCAGTTTACCATGAGATTTATTAGTTCAGTTTAACGTGAGGTTCATCAGTTCAGTTTAAAGTGAGATTTATCAGTTCAGTTTAAAGTGAGGTTTATCAGTTCAGTTTAAAGTGAGATTTATCAGTTCAGTTTAAAGTGAGATTTATTAGTTCAGTTTAAAGTGAGGTTTATCAGTTCAGTTTAACGTGAGAGTTATTAGTTCAGTTTAAGGTGAGATTTATCAGTTCAGTTTAACGTGAGATTTATCAGTTCAGTTTAACGTGAGATTTATCAGTTCAGTTTAAAGTGAGGTTTATCAGTTCAGTTTAAAAAGATTTATCAGTTCAGTTTAAAGTGAGGTTCATCAGTTCAGTTTAAAGTGAGATTTATTACTTCAGTTTAAGGTGAAATTCATCAGTTCAGTTTAACGTGAGATTTATCAGTTCAGTTTAACGTGAGTTATTAGTTCAGTTTAAAGTGAGATTTATCAGTTCGGTTTAAAGTGAGGTTTATCAGTTCAGTTTAACGTGAGAGTTATTAGTTCAGTTTAAGGTGAGATTTATCAGTTCAGTTTAACGTGAGAGTTATTAGTTCAGTTTAAAGTGAGATTTATTAGTTCAGTTTAAAGTGAGATTTATCAGTTCACTTTAAACTGAGATTTATTAGTTCAGTTTAAAGTGAGATTTATCAGTTCAGTTTAAAGTGAGATTTATCAGTTCAGTTTAAAGTGAGGTTTATCAGTTCAGTTTACCATGAGATTTATTAGTTCAGTTTAAAGTGAGATTTATCAGTTCAGTTTAAAGTGAGATTTATCAGTTCAGTTTAAAGTGAGGTTTATCAGTTCAGTTTACCATGAGATTTATTAGTTCAGTTTAAAGTGAGATTTATCAGTTCAGTTTAAAGTGAGGTTTATCAGTTCAGTTTAAAGTGAGATTTATTAGTTCAGTTTAAAGTGAGATTTATCAGTTCAGTTTAAAGTGAGGTTTATCAGTTCAGTTTAAAGTGAGATTTATCAATTTAGTTTAAACTGAGGTTTATCAGTTCAGTTTAAAGTGAGATTTATCAGTTCAGTTTAAAGTGAGATTTATCAGTTCAGTTTAAAGTGAGATTTATCAGTTCGTTTAAAGTGAGATTTATCAATTTAGTTTAAACTGAGGTTTATCAGTTCAGTTTAAAGTGAGATTTATCAATTTAGTTTAACCCGAGGTTTATCAGTTCAGTTTAAAGTGAGATTTATTAGTTCAGTTTAAAGTGAGATTTATCAGTTCAGTTTAAAGTGAGATTTATCAGTTCAGTTTAAAGTGAGATTTATCAGTTCAGTTTAAAGTGAGATTTATTACTTCAGTTTAAGGTGAAATTCATCAGTTCAGTTTAACGTGAGATTTATCAGTTCAGTTTAACGTGAGTTATTAGTTCAGTTTAAAGTGAGATTTATCAGTTCAGTTTAAACTGAGATTTATCAGTTCAGTTCAAAGTGAGGTTTATCAGTTCAATTTAAACTGAGGTTTATCAGTTCAGTTTAAAGTGAGGTTTATCAGTTCAGTTTAAAGTGAGATTTATCAGTTCAGTTTAAAGTGAGATTTAGCAGTTCAGTTTAAACTGAGATTTATCAGTTCAATTTAAACTGAGGTTTATCAGTTCAGTTTAAACTGAGGTTTATCAGTTCAGTTTAAAGTGAGATTTATCAGTTCAGTTTAAAGTGAGTTATTAGTTCAGTTTAAAGTGAGATTTATCAGTCAATTTAAAGTGAGATTTATCAGTTCAGTTTAAAGTGAGAGTTATTAGTTCAGTTTAAAGTGAGATTTATCAGTCAATTTAAAGTGAGATTTATCAGTTCAGTTTAAAGTGAGATTTATTAGTTCAGTTTAAAGTGAGATTTATTAGTTCAGTTTAAAGTGAGATTTATCAGTTCAGTTTAAAATGAGATTTATCAGTTCAGTTTAAAGTGAGATTTATCAGTTCAGTTTAAAGTGAGAGTTATTAGTTCAGTTTAAAGTGAGATTTATCAGTCAATTTAAAGTGAGAGTTATTAGTTCAGTTTAAAGTGAGATTTATCAGTTCAGTTTAAAGTGAGATTTATTAGTTCAGTTTAAAGTGAGATTTATCAGTTCAGTTTAAAGTGAGAGTTATTAGTTCAGTTTAAAGTGAGATTTATCAGTCAATTTAAAGTGAGATTTATTAGTTCAGTTTAAAGTGAGATTTCTTGTGCAGGACACGTGAGGGTGCAGCAGGTACCTGATGGCCTTAGTTTAAAAAAAAAGAAAACTTTTAAAAACGTAAAGTACGAATCCTCCAATGTACACATCTCACGTAGTATTTCCAACATGTGGGCTTACAATGTCATCAACTGGAACGCAACTCACACTGTCAGTGACTGCAGCAGAACTGAACACGTGGTTTAAGTTGCATGTTCGCTTTGCTGTGTTGTCTGGTGGACTGGACCCGGTCTGCTTAAGGAAGGTTCTACATTAGGCCTGATGTGAACTGACAGAGACCAAGCAGCACTGACTCACAACAGCTTCTGTGTATTTGTGATGTCCTGACACACACACAGTGAGACACACACATACACAGACACACACAGACACAGACACACACACACACACACACACACACAATGTGACACAGACACACACACACACACAATGTGACACAGACACACACAGTGACCCACACAGTGACCCACACACAGTGTCCCAGTGTGTGTGGATGCTTGAGTAGAAAGTGTGTCAGAGCGGGAGCTGCTGTGTGTCTCCTGCAGTAAAGGAAAGAGTTTGAATGAAGCACTGCAAAGGTGTTCAACACAAACTACACATGTGATGTTGTGTTCAACACAAACATCTGCATTTATGTATGAACACATCTGCATCTAAATATGAACACATCTGCATCTAAATATGAACACATCTGCATCTACATATGAACACATCTGCATCTACCCAAAGGAGCTGAATCAAGTGCAACTGGACTTGGTATATATCCGTGAAGACGTTTCGCCTCTCATCCAAGAGGCTTCCTCAGTTCGTGCCTTCCTGACTAGACCAAGCTAGTCTGACTGGCTGCTGATGAGACTCAGTATTTATCCTCTAGGAGTCGTTGTCAGAGCTATAGATGTCCATGGCTCTTTGTGATCCGATGTTTAGCAGCGACGGTCGTTGGGGGTGTTAGTTTTGACTTCCTTGTTCAGTGGCCATGAGAGTGGTTGGAGCCGTTAGTGAGCTACTGTTGTTCTTGGAGGCTAGGCTTCTTGAGTCTCCTGGGTAGAGATGAAAGGACGGCATTGTAAGTGGGAGATAGGTGGTGTAGCAGACCTCCTCCTCTGTTGAGGGAGGGTTTTTCCAGTTTCACATAGATGGCTTCCTTCACCCCTCTTTCAGACCATCTATCTTCCCTGTCCAAAATGTGTACGTTGCTGTCCTGGAAGGAGTGTGTCTTCTCCTTTAGGTGTAGATAGACTGCTGAGTCTTGTCCTGAGGAGTGTGGCCTTCTGTGTTGGGCCATCCGTTTGTGTAGTGGTTGTTTGGTTTCTCCTATGTATAGGTCAGTGCAGTCCTCATTGCATTGAACAGCATACACCAGACTGCTTTTCCGGGTGTGTGGTACACGGTCTTTGGGATGAACCAGTCTTTGTGGGAGTGTGTTGCTGGGTTTGAAGTATACCGGGATGCGGTGTTTGTTGAAAATTCTCCTGAGTTTCTCAGAGACCCCAGAAACATATGGGATGACTGTGCTCTTCCTTCTGTTCCTCTTCTCCTCGTTGCTCACCTGGTTGGTCTTTCTGGAACGTGTTGCAGTTTTCACAAAGGTCCAACTGGGGTAGCTGCAGGTTTTTAAAGCTCCCCTCAGGTGTTTGTGTTCTTCTCGTTGGGCCTGAGTGTTGCTGGGCACATTATCAGCTCTGTGTTGCAGAGTTCTGATGACGCTCAGTTTGTGTTCCAGCGGGTGGTGTGAGTCGAAAAGTAGATATTGGTCTGTGTGTGTAGGTTTCCTGTAAACCCCAATGGGGAGGCTCCTGTCTTCCCCAATGTGGACGTCACAGTCCAAGAAGGGCAAACTGTTGTTCTTTACGTCTTCCCTTGGGAACTTAATGTTCTTGTCCACTGAGTTGATGTGTTTGGTAAACGCTTGCACCTCTTGTGTTTGGATTTCGACCCATGTGTCGTCCACATACCTGAACCAGTGGCTCGGAGGTGTTCCTCTGAAGGAGTTCAGGGCCCTGTGTTCTACCTCTTCCATATATAAGTTGGCCACAATGGGAGATACTGGTGGGCCCATTGCACAGCCGTGTTTCTGTCTGTAAAACTGGCCCCCGAATTGGAAATATGTAGTGTTCAGGCAAAGGTCCAGTAGTTGGCAAATCTGGTCTGGGCTGAGGTTGGTCCTGTTGTGGAGAGTGTTGTCCCGTAGCAAATGTTGCCTCACAGTTTCCAAAGCCTCCATGGTTGGGATGCAGGTGAATAACGAGGTCACGTCGTAGGATACCATGGTTTCATCCGGTTCCAGTTTTACGCCTTGGACCTTGTCCACGAAGTCAATGGAGTTTTGGATATGGTGAGGTGTTTCGCCCACTAGAGGGGTCAAGATGTTGGCTATATGTTTGGCAATGTTGTACGTGACCGAGTTTATGCTGCTGATGATGGGCCTAAGGGGGGCTCCATCTTTATGGATCTTAGGGAGTCCATATATGCATGGAATGTTATCTTGTGGGTAGAGACGGTGGTATTGTATCCGATCAATGGCTCCTCCTTTCTGTAGTTTCTGTAGGTACTCTATTATTCTCCTTTTGTAACCACTAGTTGGATCGTGTCTCAGAGGTTCATCATAGGTGTCGGTGTCACTGAGTAATGACGTGGTCTTGGCGTGGTAGTCTGTTGTGTTGAGGATAACCGTGCATCTCCCCTTATCTGCTGGAAGGATAGTGATGTTTTCATCCTTGCTCAGGGCTGTCACGGCTTTCCTTTCCTCCATGGTTAGGTTGGAAGGAGGGAGTTTCACATTGGACGGAGCTGCCGATACCTTTAACCTAAGCTGTTCCGCCTCGGTTTCCGTTAGCTTGTTTTTCCTTATGGCTGATTCCGTGGATGTGATGAGGTCAACTATAGGTAGTTGTTTGGGTGTCATGGCGAAGTTCAGTCCTTTGGCTAAGACCTCCTTCTCTGATTGTGAAAGTACCTTGTCCGACAGATTCTTGATCCATCTGTTCTGCATTCCGTTTTGTGTGGGATGTTCTGTCTTTTGTCTCCAGGTAAGTATATCTGCTTGGCTAGTGTTGTTGGTTCGTCGCTGTAAGTTTTGAAACTTCCTTCTCTGCCTTTCTTTGGTTCTGTGGTGTTGAGATAGTTGGGCTTTCCTGGTGAAATCAGTGATCCTCTCCAAAACTGCACCAGGCAAGTGGGATGTTAGTTGCTGGAGTAGTTGGTCAGATTTCTCCTTCAGCCCTTCAATAGTGAAATGGACCTGTCTCACTCGTTCATTCAGGAGTTGATTCTGTGCCTTCTCTATGATTCTGTCTGCTCTAGGTCCTTTCATTGTGGTACACAGGCGCAGGCTAGTGGGTATGAGCCTGTGTTGTCTGCATCTCAGATTGAATCGCAAGTGGTTTCTGTAGTCTGCAATCTTCCGAGCCATCCTTTCATATTCCCTCACCATTTTAAGGGTGTCAGACCCAAATTGTTCTGCAACATGTCTGTGAATGTTCTCATTCATCCAGGTCATGGTTATCCAAAGGAGTTGAATCAAGTGCAACTGGACTTGGTTAACCAAGTCCTGCTGCAAGTCCAAGTCCAGTAGCACTTGATTCAACTCCTCTGGATAACCATGACCTGGATGAATGAGAACATTCACAGCCATCTGCATCTACATATGAACACATCGACATTAAGTAAAGATTTGACGTTAGGATCATTATTCGTTAGTTTTCCCAATTGTTAATTAACTGTTTGTTTGTTTGTTTGTTTGTTTGTTTGTTTGTTTGTTTGTTAATTGGCTGTTTGTTTGCTTTTTAATTGGCTGTTTGTTAATTAGCTGATGCCTGTTCATCGGCTGTTTGTTTGTTTTTTTATTGGCTGTTTGTTAATGAACTGTTTGTTTGTTAATTAGCTGTTTGCTTGTTTGTTTGTTTGTTTGTTTGTTTGTTTGTTTGTTTGTTAATTGGCTGTTTGTCTGCTACTAGTTTCTCTATACGGCACAGATGCTGAAACGTTCAGAAAATAAAACGTGATCAGTTTTACTTCACACAACATGCCGTGCCTGTGAAGTAAACATGTGTTGACTGCAGACATGTGACACGTTTCATGACAGCCACGGGTCAGAGACACCACCTGACACGTGTCTGGAGTCAAACCAGAGCACAGTGCTGCAGCAGCACCACGTTCATGTGTGGCCCCGCTAACATGTTTCTATTGCACCCTGACAAGACCCGCAGGGTGGAGCAGAGCTGATGTAGAACACACTGTGGTGTCCACACACTGTACTGACCACCTGTTGTGTTCCACAGTGCGGACGAAGCCCCCATGACGCACATGGACCAACACGCTGTGGATGAAGCCGTCCGTCAGCTGACGCTGCTGGACAACTAACACCACCCAGCTTCACCAGGTGACCCAAACTCACACCACCCAGCTTCACCACGTCACTCAAACTCACACCACCCAGCTTCACCAGGTGACCCAAACTCACACCACCCAGCTTCACCATGTCACTCAAACTCACACCACCCAGCTTCACCAGGTGACCCAAACTAACACCACCCAGCTTCACCACGTCACTCAAACTCACACCACCCAGCTTCACCAGGTGACCCAAACTAACACCACCCAGCTTCACCAGGTGACTCAAATTAACACCACACTGCTTCACCAGGTGACTCAAACTTACACCACCCAGCTTCACCAGGTGACTCAGACTCACATCACCCAGCTTCACCAGGTGACCCAAACTCACACCACCCAGCTTCACCAGGTGACTCAAACTCACACCATCCAGCTTCACCAGGTGACCATCACGGTCTGGCTCTGTTACTCTGACATGAATGCTCATGGGCTGAGCTTTGGGAGCTTGCTGAAGACAGTTACTACATCTTACATCAGTCACAAGGCCGAAGAATGTCAGCAAAAAGTTTTGTGCAAACAGGCGGAGACACCGTGAGCGGCTATTCACAGTGGAAACCAACCAAAACGCATGTGATGGTTCTGGAGCAACATTAATAATGAAGTCGTGGGAACAACGGTGATGGTTCTGGAGCAACATTAATTATGAAGTCATGGGAACAACGGTGATGGTTCTGGAGAAACATTAATAATGAAGACGTGGGAACAACAGTGATGGTTCTGGAGCAACATTAATAACTAAGTCGTGGGGACAACAGTGATGGTTCTGGAGCAACATTAATTATGAAGTCATGGGAACAACAGTGATGGTTCTGGAGCAACATTAATTATGAAGTCATGAGAACAACAGTAATGGTTCTGAAGCAACATTAATAACAAAGTCGTGGGAACAACAGTGATGGTTCTGGAGCAACATTAATAACAAAGTCGTGGGAACAACAGTGATGGTTCTGGAGCAAAATTAATAACGAAGTCGTGGGAACAACAGTGATGGTTCTGGAGCAACATTAATAACAAAGTCGTGGGAACAACAGTGATGGTTCTGGAGCAACATTAATTATGAAGTCGTGGGAACAACAGTGATGGTTCTGGAGCAACATTAATAATGAAGTCGTGGGAACAACAGTGATGGTTCTGGAGCAACATTAATTATGAAGTCGTGGGAACAACAATGATGGTCCTGGAGCAACATTAATAACGAAGTCGTGGGAACAACAGTGATGGTTCTGGAGCAACATTAATAACAAAGTCGTGGGAACAACAGTGATGGTTCTGGAGCAAAATTAATAACGAAGTCGTGGGAACAACAGTGATGGTTCTGGAGCAACACTAATAACAAAGTCATGGGAACAACAGTGATGGTTCTGGAGCAACATTAATTATGAAGTCGTGGGAACAACAGTGATGGTTCTGGAGCAACATTAAAAATGAAGTCGTAGAAACAACAGTGATGGTTCTGGAGCAACATTAATAATGAAGTTGTGGGAACAACAGTGATGGTTCTGGAGCAATATTAATTATGAAGTCGTGGGAACAACAGTGATGGTTCTGGAGCATCATTAATAATGAAGTCGTAGAAACAACAGTGATGGTTCTGGAGCAACATTAATAATGAAGTCGTGGGAACAACAGTGATGGTTCTGGAGCAACATTAATCATGAAGTCGTGGGAACAACAGTGATGGTTCTGGAGCAACACTAATAACGAAGTCGTGGGAACAACAGTGATGGTTCTGGAGCAACATTAACTATGAAGTCACGGGAACAACAGTGATGGTTCTGGAGCAACATTAATAATGAAGTCGTGGGAACAACAGTGATGGTTCTGGAGCAAATTTATTATGAAGTCGTGGGAACAACAGTGGTGGTTCTGGAGCAACACTAATAACTAAGTCGTGGGGACAACAGTGATGGTTCTGGAGCAACATTAATTATGAAGTCATGGGAACAACAGTGATGGTTCTGGAGCAACATTAATTATGAAGTCATGAGAACAACAGTAATGGTTCTGAAGCAACATTAATTATGAAGTCGTGGGAACAACAGTGATGGTTCTGGAGCAACATTAATAACGAAGTCGTGGGAACAACAGTGATGGTTCTGGAGCAACATTAATTATTAAGTCGTAGAAACAACATTGATGGTTCTGGAGCAACATTAATTATGAAGTCGTGGGAACAACAATGATGGTTCTGGAGCAACATTAATTTTGAAGTCATGGGAACAACAGTGATGGTTCTGGAGCAATATTAATAATGAAGTCGTGGGAACAACAGTGATGGTTCTGGAGCAACATTAATTATGAAGTCGTGGGAACAACAGTGATGGTTCTGGAGCAACACTAATAACGAAGTCGTGGGGACAACAGTGATGGTTCTGGAGCAACGTTAATTATGAAGTCATGGGAACAACAGTGATGGTTCTGGAGCAACATTAATTATGGAGTCATGGGAACAACAGTGATGGTTTTGGAGCAACATTAATTATGAAGTCGTGGGAACAACAGTGATGGTCCTGGAGCAACATTAATAATGAAGTCGTGGGAACAACAGTGATGGTTCTGGAGCAACATTAATTATGAAGTCGTAGAAACAACAGTGATGGTTCTGGAGCAACATTAATAATGAAGTCGTGGGAACAACAGTGATGGTTCTGGAGCAACATTAATAATGAAGTCGTGGGAACAACAGTGATGGTTCTGGAGCAACACTAATAACGAAGTCGTGGGA
This sequence comes from Lampris incognitus, assembly GCF_029633865.1. NCBI lineage: Eukaryota > Metazoa > Chordata > Actinopteri > Lampriformes > Lampridae > Lampris > Lampris incognitus. Next base: position 69,822,076 of record NC_079215.1, on the reverse strand, counting down.
ACAACAGTGATGGTTCTGGAGCAACATTAATAATGAAGTCATGGGAACAACAGTGATGGTTCTGGAGCAACATTAATTATGAAGTCATGGGAACAACAGTGATGGTTCTGGAGCAACATTAATTATGAAGTCGTGGGAACAACAGTGATGGTTCTGGAGCAACATTAATTACGAAGTCGTGGGAACAACAGTGATGGTTCTGGAGCAACATTAATTATGAAGTCATGGGAACAACAGTGATGGTTCTGGAGCAACACTACTAATGAAGTCGCGGGAACAACAGTGATGGTTCTGGAGCAACATTAATTATGAAGTCGTAGAAACACCAACACTGAGTATCAGATGGTGCGGATTCATTCATCCTACCACCGATAATGCCGGGTTAGCATGCAGGGTAGATGACTACGCTAACTGGTGAAAGAATATGATATGATGTGACATGATATGATGTGACATGATATGATATGATATGAGATATGATACTAGAACCCCGCTACAATGTAGCGGTTTGGTTATCCACCCGTCTAAATCTCCCTCCTCTTCATCCTGCCAGCTAACCGCCTTCCTCCTGCCCCTAAACCCCCCCCCCACTCCAACTCCCTCCCCCCAAATGCTCAGAATCATCTGAAATGCCGAGAAAAGTGGTTTTTAGCCATTTTTAGAAAATGCATATTTTGCATAATTATGCATAATTACTATCATTATTTTAATTTTCTTCTATTTTTCTGGTCCTCTCTGGAACAATACCTACCACCTCCAAAAAGAATTAGGATCATAAGTGCTTTAGTTTTCGGTCCCGCTATCTACACCGACTAACACACACACACTAACACCACACACACACACACACACATTACGAAAATATGGGAATTGATGATATGTGCGGTATTTATAGCAGCAGTTCTCCAAAAAAAAAAAGAAAAAAAGAAGCAGCAGCACTTGATTTAACATGGTGGAGGTTTTGCGTGAAGTGGTTTTCATGAGCAGGTTTTGTTTCTGGGGTTGGCTGCAGGAAGTGTTTTTCATTATGAGAGCCAATCAGATGGCGCCTGGACGGTCTTGATGCCAGTCTTTCACAATGAAAACCTCCTGCAGTCTGTGTTCTCGTTTGACTCTGGCTTCATGAAACTTCACACTGGCGGACGTTTCCAGCCTTTGACAAGACAGCATGCAACGTGCGGGCCAATGTCTCCCCCTAGTGGTGAAAGTCGGTTGGAGGCAGTTTAAAGGGCCGCAATTCAGACATAAAACCGTTTCCAACTAGACGAGTGCACGCAGATCCCCGACAGACGCATCTCCTCTTCTCCGGTAGTGGGACTTGGTAACAAACCAAATGAAGAGTTAGAGCTCAGTCTCAGGACCTCCAAACCAGCTGAGGAGTTAGAGCTAAGTGTCAGGATCTCCAAACTAGCTGAGGAGTTAGAGGTCAGTGTCAGGATCTCCAAACCGACTGAGGAGTTAGAGGTCAGTGTCAGGATGTCCAAACCAGCTGAGGAGTTAGAGGTCAGTGTCAGGATCTCCAAACCGGCTGAGGAGTTAGAGCTAAGTGTCAGGATCTCCAAACTAGCTGAGGAGTTAGAGGTCAGTGTCAGGATCTCCAAACCGACTGAGGAGTTAGAGGTCAGTGTCAGGATGTCCAAACCAGCTGAGGAGTTAGAGGTCAGTGTCAGGATCTCCAAACCAGCTGAGGAGTTAAAGCTAAGTGTCAGGATCTCCAAACTAGCTGAGGAGTTAGAGCTCAGTCTCAGGACCTCCAAACCAGCTGAGGAGTTGGAGGTCAGTGTCAGGATCTCCAAACCAGCTGAGGAGTTAGAGGTCAGTCTCAGGACCTCCAAACCAGCTGAGGAGTTAGAGCTCAGTCTCAGGATCTCCAAACTAGCTGAGGCGTTAGAGCTAAGTGTCAGGATCTCCAAACCAGCTGAGGAGTTAGAGGTCAGTGTCAGGATCTCCAAACCGACTGAGGAGTTAGAGGTCAGTGTCAGGATGTCCAAACCAGCTGAGGAGTTAGAGCTCAGTCTCAGGACCTCCAAACCAGCTGAGGAGTTGGCGGTCAGTCTCAGGACCTCCAAACCAGCTGAGGAGTTAGAGCTCAGTCTCAGGATTTCCAAACTAGCTGAGGAGTTAGAGCTCAGTCTCAGGATCTCCAAACTAGCTGAGGAGTTAGAGCTCAGTTTCAGGACCTCCAACCAGCTGAGGAGTTAGAGCTCAGTGTCAAGATCTCCAAAGGTTGTGAAGCACCCCAACCACGACAGGTCCTTCATCACACTGTCATACCTGCACACATTATTAGGCTGGCAGGCCCAATAGTATGCCAGATTAGACAAGTCCCACTATATTTTGTTTAAGGAGCAATGACAGGTAAATTCAGACTGAAGAATCCCGTAAATACACCAACCTTTATTTCCTCTATTGTTTTATGTGTGTATGTTTGTGTGTGTGTGTGTGTGTGTGTGTGTGTGTGTGTGTGTGTGTGTTTCAGGCTATGTGAGCCGCTGTGCGCTGGAACCTCCTGGACTTCTTCATGGCTTCCTACAGGTGTACCACAGAGCCACGGACCCTCAACCAGCACGTCATGTGCCAAACACCTGCATCACATGACCCACTACAAGACATTATATACACTACTGTTACTCTAAACCACTCCTGCTCTTGTTTTAACATCGAAAACAAGATGTATTTATAAAGTTGATCTTTTCTAATGACTTAACGGTTAAGTCCATTTGTGTTCGTTCATTTTTACGCTGATCCAGTTTCCTTTCTATATCTTCTCTTTATCTTAATGGATGTCACTGACGTGGAATGCTGAAGACAAAGAGATGATGAATAAACTGAGCTGACGTTTGAAACTGGTTCTGCTTCATATGAGGTCATGTTCTGCAATATCCATCCATCCATTATCTGAACCACAGGGAGACACCCTGGACAGGCAACCAGGCCATCACAGGGCCGACCCATCCACCCACACACCCACACCCATTCATACCTAGGGACAATTTAGTACGGCCGATTCACCTGACCTACATGTCTTTGTACTGTGGGAGGAAACCGGAGCCCCCGGAGGAAACCCACGCAGACACTAGGAGAACATGCAAACTCCACACAGAGGACAAATTGGGATGACCCCCAAGGTTGGACTACCCCGGGGCTCGAACCCAGGACCTTCTTGCTGTGAGGCGACCGCTCTAACCACTGTGCCACTGTGTTGCCTTGTTATGCAATGTGTCTATAAATTTTTTTTAAAAAGTTAGCTATTTAGGTCCGATCTGCAAACACCTGCAGACACCTGCAACATCTGCAAACTTCTGCAACATCTGCCTTTGGACACAACATTACAAAGGTTAGGGTAGGGTGGCACGGTGGCCCGGTGGTTAGTGCTGTCACCTCACAGCAAGAAGGTCCTGGGTGCGAACCCCAGGTTTGTCCAACCTTGGGGGTCACCCCAGATCGTCCTCTGCGTGGAGTTTGCATGTTCTCCCCGTGTCTGCGGTGGGTTTTCTCCGGGTGCTCTGGTTTTCTCCACCATCAAAAAGACATGCATAATGGAGTAGTTGGATGTGCCTTCGCAAAAAGAAACTCTTACTGTGGTGCTAAACCCAAAAAACATATATTACAAAAACCACATCCAAGGATGTAGGGTAGCACTCACCAGTTTTGAAAAAGGACGGGACAGTGCCTCATTTTCACCAATGTATTTTGGCCAGCAAAACATGCTAACGTTTCGGCCTACTGCTACAGGCCTTCATCAGAGCATGAGTGTAAGTAACGGTATGTGATCCAGACATGCGTGTTACGAGGCGGCAGCCCACTGCTCCTCGCTACACACATCACAGCTAGGGTGGGTTAATTTGCAGTAACTGAATTTCCCCAAGGGGATTAATAAAGGAAACTTAATCAATTTAATTATCTAAATCTTCAGGATTTTAATTTAAACACTATGACAGAAATGTTGAATTTCCCCAAGAGGATTAATAAAGGAAACTTAAATTAACTTAAATTAAATCAAATTAAGAGTAGGTTTAGGGTAAACTTTATGTTTAGGGTGGGTAAATTGTATAGTTTTTAACAGTCGTGATGGCCATTGGAGCGTTGGCAGCCTCACTGTCCATGTTTCATCATTCTATTTTTAGACTCTTTCCAATTATTTGTTTAAAAAGGAAAAAAGAAGGGAAGTTTAGGTTTAGGTTTTTGATTCATGTGGGCTAGGATTTGGGTTAGGATTAGGGCTAGGGTTAGGATTAGGACTAGGATTAGGGTTAGGATTAGGACTAGGATTAGGGTTAGGATTAGGGTTACAATTAGGGTTAGGGTTACCTTTAGCCTGGTGTAATGGAAGTAACAACAGTTGTCATTGGTTAAAAGAACAGGAACAAGGCATTGAATGGTGAAACAGAGTACATGGACTTTAGTCTGGTTAAATCTGAAGTTACATCTGAATCAACTGGGCAACATTTATCTGCAAGCTTCTCATCAAGAGCACAAACAATGCCAAAATGAAAATCATTGGCAATTGAATAAAAGCCAAATGCCATAAAAGCAAATTTCATGAAAGCCTGGATAAAGAGACTACTGGAGGGCTGTACATTAATTTTGCAGACTAATCCTAAAACATAAATGATTCTTCCTTTGCAGAGGACTGACGACAGTTCAACACAGTTTGTGTTCAACCTGCTAAAACTGCCGGACACATGACTACATCCATAAAACACCTCCAGTCCACCCCCGCCTTCCTCACACCTCACACAGATGTTTCAGATAAAGCAACACACACACACACACACGAAGACAGACTGGATTCAGATGTGGTCCTGTTGTTCAGACTGCTGTTCGTCACATTTACCTCACCTGTGTTGCTGCTGATGTTAAACTTTGGGAGATTTCTGTAATCAGACAGACTGGAGGACACAGCGTTTGACTGAGTTTTAATACATTATTACTGAAAAGGCTATCATGAGATGTCATGTGGTTGGTTGGTACAGAGGATGGTTGGCGGATGGAGGGATGTTCACACTGACGTGAACCTCTTTCTACAGTCACCTGAACACTGACACAAACATGATGGTCAAACACAGGAATCCTACACACCATAAGACAATTAGTGTCATATTAATGTTTAAATATTGTGTTAAATAATGTGTAAATGAGCTGATCTCAACCCAAAAGCCATACGTGTGTAGCGGAAGACCCCTTTGTGGGTAATGAAGGAGGTGAGGATGCGGCTTTCAGGGTGTAGGGGCACCTGGAGATAACCCTGGCGGAGGTCAAGTTTTGAGAAAACGGTGGAACCATGGAACTGGGTGGTGAGGCCCTGTGTCGTTGGCAAGGGGTATCTATCAGTTATTATGGCTTTGTTTACCGCTTTCAGGTCCACACAGATGTGCAGTCCACCGTTCTTCTTCTTAGTCACAACCAAATTGGATATCCAAGGTGAAGCCGTTCACCTGCTCAATCATGCCGTCTTCAAGCATGTGCTGTAGCTCAGAGAAGATGTTGTTGCGCAGAGCCAGAGGAGAGCGGCGGAGCAGCTGCATGATAGGCGGTACTGTTGGGTCTAACGGGGGCTGGTGGGTGAAGGCAGTAAGACAGCCCAGGCCGTCAAACACTGCAGGCCACTGTTGCTGCCAGGGGTTGGCGACGGTGTGAATCTCTGAGCCAGTAGTGTCTAACAGGGTGAAACCTAGGCTGCTGAAGAGGTCGAAGCCAAGGAGACTGGCTCCATGGCATGACACGTGAAACGTGAACATGGGCAGAGTCCTGTCACCATACCTCAATGGCCACTGAAGAGAGCCAACAATGTAGATTTCAGCATTACCGTAGCCGCTTAGGGTCGTGGAGGGCGGTCCCAGCAGCTTGTGGGAGAAGAATCATTTCCAAGTTGCCAAGTTCAGCAGAGATACTGTGGCCCCCGTGTCGAGGAGGAGGGGTAGAGTGATGTCGTCAACCATCAATGAACACGCTTTAAATGACACTCGTCCTGCTCGAACATTATGGATTATTGTTGCAGGAGCGGGCGTAGCTGGGCATTGTCGGTGGGCTCTGCCTGGGGCAGACCTTCAGACTTTGTGAAAGTGATTGAGCTTTCCACAGTTGGAGCAGATTTTCCCATGAGCAGGACAGGTTTGTGCTCTTGAATTGTGTGTGGGAGAGCCACAGTTCCCACATCGCTGCTGTGAGCGAGCATGGGGTTGTGAGGCTACTTGTACACTGTCTGGGCTGCTACATCACTGGCGAGGGGAGCTGGTGTCTGTGGCCTGGTTGTGCCCACTGGCTGCTCATTCAGGGGCAGCGAGGTGGGAGAAAACAGACTGGCCATGCATTCCAATGCAGACTCGACCTGTAGTGCTATCTTAAGAGCCTGGGATAGTGTCAGGGCATCATTTTCGAGCAACAGTTTGTCACTAATTCTGTCACAGTTTGAGTGTAAAATGAGTTGGTCACGTACCATTTCATCATATGCTAGCTCGGCTTGTCAGCCACATACTGGGCTACAGACTCACCCGCTCGTTGGTGTCGGCGCCTGAATATAACGTGACGTAGAAGAGCGCTCTGTGGAGTGGCAAAGTGCTCTTTGAGTAGATTTACAGCGTCTTGTAGTGCAGCGTTTCTCAGCCACTGCGTGCAGATTGTCAGTTGTTATTAAATGTTTTGTAAGTGTTTTATGTGGTTTTATGTGTTTATGTGATTACTATTTGTTGTGGTGTAATTGTAGTTGTCATTCTGTTGTGTTGTGTAACCTTGTAACTGAAACCCTGAACAACTTTGTTGTTCGAGTAGATGACTCCCATGTATTGGGTCACATTTCTGTAAGTTCTTGTTTCTGTGTGAGTTCAATAAAGGGGCTGCAAAGTTACCTTTGTCGTTGCTTCTACGTTCGCCACACTACTGTCAGAATAGAAGGAGCCGACTCCGTGAGGTCTTTTAACAAGTTTAACTTTTACCGCTGCTCGCATGTTTTTACCCAGCATGCTCCATCTCCGTCTACCGCGACAACTAACACACATGCGCACTTCACGTCATGCTAATACACAGTACAACAATGACACCTACTGGTCATATTACTTTCGCCTATCACAACCAAATCCCTTTTTCACACGCATTATTAACCTACATCGAGAGCAACAGTCGTAGAGACAGACGGTCACTAGCCTACTGCTCAGTTTAGACAGGACGGTATTCATGCTGACTCGTTCCCAGGCTGCACGGCGGCAGCATTAAGCAATAGAACCAGAACCAGAACCAGAACAAACACACAGCTCCTATTCTGCACGGCGGCAGCATTAAGCAATAGAACCAGAACCAGAACAAACACACAGCTTCTATTCTGCACGGCGGCAGCATTAAGCAATAGAACCAGAACCAGAACCAGAACAAACACACAGCTTCTATTCTGCACGGCGGCAGCATTAAGAAATAGAACCAGAACCAGATCAAAACGTGTCACTCCGTCTGACTCAGTTGCTGCACCTCGCTAAGTCTTGACAGACTGCTGCCCGGTCGCTTAGCAACCCGAGGAGGACCCAAGTCAGCTTTCCTCCAGTCATTAAACTGACCCAGAGCACAATGAACTACAAACACGTGCAAGTTAAAAACTACCATCCCCGACAGGAGAAGCAAAATAACCACAAGCGCAGCCCAAAGCTAGCACCGGAAGTTAAGCTCTGCTAAACCAGGCTAGGCTAGGCTAAGCTAACAAGTAGGCTACAACACCATGGCAACAGTAAACAATGTGTCTCAGCGAAAGACAGTGCTGTCAGCAGAGTTTCCAAATCAACCATGTCAGCTCATTTAAAATGTATTCAGACTCACCATTGACGGTGTAATATCCATAGGTCAGGGTATAATGGTATGATCCAGTAATGGTCTAGTCCAGCGCGACGCTAGGTGATGACGTCACTGGGCGATTCCGGAAATGCACGAGACGGAAGGGATTGGGTATGTGTGGCAGACCACAGTAAAGACGGAACACCAACGTTATTTAGTGTGTGGACGTTGCTTCATCCGAGACACTGCAGAGTGGCCGTTAGGAGGAACCCCTTTAAATATTACAGGCGGCTTGAGAGGAGCACAATCCGGCGGTTGTTGTGGTTGTTGGCGAACACGTCAGTGATGTCTGGACCTCCAAGGCCTCCGTCCTTTGTTTGTTGGTGGCCAACAGGGCCGGGCTGCCGTCTCGGGCCGGGCTGCGGTTCCGTACAGAGTTCTGGATGGAGGCGAGAGAAGCTGCGTCCGCACGTTGCAGAGGTGACAGGCAGAGTCCGGGCGGTGCGGAAGAGTTGGTGTAAAGCGTGCTGGCAGGGCCGCATTAACGCAAGAAAGTCCGCCATGTCATCCACAGCATGTCGCCTGCTCTTCTCTCTTCCCAGCAGGCGCTCCACCTGGTGCAGCTCCGCGGTGAGATTCTCTTCCGTCACTCCGCAGAACTGGGCCGCGGGCTGCACAGACGTCTTGTCTAGGGAAGACGCGTGTTTGGGGTGAGACTCCGGGGAGCACACCTCCAGCCTCGGCTGAGAAACCACAAGTCTGTCTGTCGATCAGCGGGTAGAAAGCGCGTGCGCACGCAGCGCATCTGGGGGGGGGGGGGCATATGAGCGACAGGTGAGCGCTCGATGGGGCCTCGACAACACACTCGTGTAGCCGTCGAGGGCGCTGTGCCCGTCTCCTTTCCGGAGGGGGGGGGGTCCCGCACTGTACTCCGGCTTTGACGCACAGGTCCGTTGCTCGTTCCCGGGTTTCCCTCCACGACTCCTCTATCTATCGCAGAGTCCGCTAGCTCCACTGGTGTGTCCAGCTGAAGGCTGGGAGGTTGGAGCTGGTCAGACATGGCCTTTGTGGTGCGGAAGGGATCCTGGAAAAGCGTGGGGAGCAAGAAACGTGTTCATCGGTACGTCCCCTCACGGCTCTGGCCTCGGTTCTCCTCCGTGCACTGGACTGAGACAGGACATCCACGAGTGTTGCTCTAAGTGCAGGTAGTGATTCACGGACAGCCACCGACGCTGAGTACTGACGGGCCCGGCGGGTGTCGGACAGGCTCTGAAGTTCGACTGGCGGTGCAGCTGCCGTTCCTCTCCGTTTCTTGATAAATATGTCATGAGCGACCGAGTCGGAGAAAAAGTTGCACAACATTTGTACACTTGGAACAAAAGATCTGCTGCTTTCTCCACGTTGCTGACGGCATCAACCGACACTATGTTCAGTCTGTGCGCATGCGCAGTGGACGTACAACGCACCCGGCACCTCCGGTTTAAATGTCTGCTGTACTCCGTTCTTGCAGCCCGACGTGACAGCGGCCCCGTCAGAACACACGTGTTTTGGTCAGTGCTGCCGGGCCGAGGGTCCGCTTCATGCTCTGCAGAAGCGAGTCGGCATCCGGGCCACCGGCGTGCGTGAAGTGCACGAGTTCCTCACGCGCTTCTCCTCCTTTTAAATACCGCACAGCAGCGGACGCTTGTTCGCTTTTACTGATGTCTTTGCTTTCGTCAACCAGTAGGGCGAAATGTTCAGCCTCCCTGGTTTCATCACTCACTGCTCCTCTCGCCATTTCAGCCATGGTTCCAAACATCTCGTCTTGGATGTCTTTGTGCGTGTATCTGTTGTTTTTTGTTTGTTTTTTGGGGGGTTGTCAGTCCTTTTCTTTGCCGCCGTCTGGTCAAATTCGCCAATTAAGTTTAGCAGCTGCACAAAGTTCCCCTTGTTTCCAGACCCCTCCCTCATCCTCCCGATGACCCCGCTGAGCCTTGACCTGAAGGGTAGCGTAGGGACGTCACAGCAGCTCTCGTACTCACGGTTTTCTCTCACGGCTCTTCAACGCCCAGCGTCGGTCCTGTTGTCCAGTCTCGATCCATCGTTGGTTGCCAGTTTAAACTCAGCCCATGCCTCCACTGCAAACCTGTGTGCCAAACTCCCATTGTGCTTGTTAAAAGCTGGTGTTGCGTTCTTCCAATGTTTATAGCCATCATGAGTAAAGGCCGGCTCGGAACGGAACCGCTGCCCACCACCACCCAAAAGCTGTCCACAGGCGAAGCAGAAGGCTGAGTCCTTCTCGATCGACTGTCCCATCCAGCTGTACATGTCAAACCAGGCAGCATTGAAAGATCTTTGCTGGCTACCCATGAGCCGTGAAGGGTCATTTTTCCTGATTGGGCACCGGGGTCCATCCCCAGGTCGTTGGCTAATGTTCCTAACGTTAACTCTACTAGCACTTGGATTAGCATGGCTAGTGACCTCGGTCGCTGGCAGTGCCTGGTGGTGCAACTCCCTCTCCATCTCCTCTTCCTCTTGATGATCTTCTTTCTCCTCTTCCATCTCCTCTTCCTCTTGCTGATCTTCTTTCTCCTCTTCCATCTCCTCTTCCTCTTGCTGGTCTTCTTTCTCCTCTTCCATCTCCTCTTCCTCTTGCTGATCTTCTTTCTCCTCTTCCATCTCCTCTTCCTCTTGCCGATCTTCTTTCTCCTCTTCTTTCTCCTCTTCCATCTCCTCTTCCTCTTGCTGATCTTCTTTCTCCTCTTCCATCTCCTCTTCTCCTTGCCCATCTTGTTTATCTTCAGGGTGGCAGGTGGAGGAAGCAGGCTCCTGCTGCAGCCGCTCCTCCTCTCCTCTCTCACTTGTTGTGCTCGGGCCCGGCACCTCTTCCGTCCGAGGACGTTTAAAGATAAATCTGTCCATGAGCCTAACTTTCTTGATTTATTAACTTAGCCTATATATTTATTTGGTATTTCGCCTTCCCGGCTAGCGGCTGCTAATTTTACGGGGTTAAGGTCCTTGCACATCTAGCACGATGCGAATAAACGGCACGAAAAAGCGAAAAAAAACTCTACGCGATTTTTACGCACCAAACCGATGCACACCAAGGGCGAAACGTCTGGGGGTTTTCTCCTCGCTTTTTCGCTCTATTTCGCGCCACGATAAGAAATCAATAAAACAGCCGCGTCTGGCAGCGTGTTTGAGGTCAGGTGGAGACAGGCAGTAGCAGCGACGACGATACGGTCCTTCTTTCACTGACTCAGAGGAAAAGAAAGGGTTGGGCGCATCCCGTCTTGGAGAGGAGAGCGGAACACGGAGAGGTTCACCGGCTCATCCAAGAGCTGAAACTGCACCATGGTCGCTTCAGGACTTACTTTAGGATGTCTGTGGCACAGTTTGAGGCACTGTCGGCAAGACTAGGTCCTCACATCTGTAGGCAGAGGACCAACTTCCGAGGAGCGCCGGTAGACCCAGAGCAGCGTCTGGCAGTGTGTCTGAAGTAAGAGATGGCTCTGTTTATCTGTCGATATCCTACGATTGTCTAGGCCAGTTTTTTCCAACCCAGTCCTCAAGGACCCCCTATCCTGCAGATTTTCTTTGCAACCCTGAATAGGTATCCGTTTGTAGTTATTCAACCAATCAGCAATGAGTTATGTCAGGTGTTGCACACCTTGCATAATTAAGGGCTGCGAGATGATTGGTTGAGTAAGTACAAGCAGGGCTACCTATGCAGGGTTACAATGAAAATCTGCAGGATAGGGGGTCCTTGAGGACTGGGTCGGGAAACGCTGGTCTAGGCTACCTTAACTGAATTATCTGTATGTGTTGTCTTTCAGACCGTTGTGTTTATAATTGACATTACGTTTATCGAACAAGACATTGTTCTCCGAGACAAGTACAATAACACGTTCCGCCATTGTTGTTTTCAGTGACGTCACGACGCCAGGCTCTCCTCGGGCCCATGACGTTGACGGACGGCGAGCAATACCATTGGTCAAACCCAAAGGAGTTGAATCAAGTGCAACTGGACTTGGTATATATCCGTGAAGACGTTTCGCCTCTCATCCAAGAGGCTTCCTCAGTTCGTGCCTTTTTGACTAGACCAAGCTGTCTGACTGGCTGCTGATGAGACTCAGCATTTATCCTCTAGGAGTCGTTGTCAGAGCTATAGATATGCGTGGCTCTTTGTGTCCCGATGTTTACCAACGCCCGTCGCTAACAGAGAAAGTGGCCGTCCCCCTCCTCGGCACGGATTTCCTATGCGCCTATATGCTGCTGGTGGTTGTAAAAATCCGCTGTTTGACCGATGCTGTCACTTTCTGCTCGCCCATCGTCTCGTCTTGTAACGCCAAGCACGGAGTGGAGCAGCACATTGCCACCACTGGCCCACCAGTCTATGCTCGGGCTCGGCGCCTCGACCCGGCCAAGTTCACCGCCGCCAGGGAGGAGCTCGAGAATATGGAGCGGATGGCGCTCGTGCGGTGATTAACGCCGACTCAACAATACAACGACACCGGACCGCTACCTAGTCCCGCATATCCAGGATTTTTCCCCCCACCTGGCTGGAAAATTCATCTTTTCCAAAGTGGACCTCGTCCGTGGATACCATCAGGTGCCCGTCCACCCGCTGGATGTCCTCAAAACGGCGGCGATAACCCTATTTGGACTCTTCGAGTTACTGCGCATGCCGTTCGGTCTCAAGAACGCCGCGCAGGCATTCCAGCGCCTCATGGATTCGGTGCTGCGGGACCTGCCGTTTGTTTTTGTCTATCTTGACAACATCCTTGTCGACAGCACCTCCAAAGCGGAACACCTGTCCCACCTCCGGACTCTTTTCGAGCGGCTCAGCCAACACGGGCTGATCGTCAATCCAGCCAAGTGCCAATTTGGGCGAACAACCATCGACTTCCTCGGACATAGAGTCACCGAAGACGGGGCGGTACCCCTCCCGTCAAAGGTGGACGCCCTCGTGAACTTACCGCGACTGCTCACAATCAAGTCCCTACAGAAGTTCATCGGCATGGTGAACTTTTACCACCGCTTTATCCCCTGAGCTGCTCAACTCATGCGACCCCTGTATGAAGCCCGAAAGGAAGTTCAACCACGTAAACGTGGACTTAGTGGGCCCCCCGCCCCCCCCCCCGGTTTTACTTACCTCCTCGCCATGGTGGACAGGACCACTCGAAGGCCAGAAGCCGTTCCACTGTCATTGACAACGTCCACCGACGTAGCCCGGGCGTTCATCGGGACCTGGGTCGCCCGGTTCGGCACCCCATCAGACCTCCCCTCTGACCGGGGCTCACAGTTTGCATCTGAGCTCTGGAACGCAGTCGCAGAGAGCATAGGGGTGAAGCTCCATCGCACCACCGCGTACCACCCGCAGGTGAATGGGTTGTGCGTGCGGTTTCATCGCTCTATGAAGGCCGCTCTTCGGGCCAGCCTCAAGGATAGCATCTGGGTCGACAGGCTCCTGTGGGTCATGCTGGGCCTCAGCACCACCCCTAAAGAAGACCTCCAGTCCTCGTCTACTGAACTGGTTAACGGACAGCCGCTGCGGGTCCCAGGGGATTTCGTCCCCAACACGACAGCTCTGTGGTCTGCAGCCCATCAACGGACCACGCTCGTGGATAACGCCAGAGCTTTCGCACCGGTCCCCACAGTCTCACATCCCCGGAAGTCTGCAGACGGCAGAGTATGTCTTCATCTGCCACGACGCCAACAGCCTCCCTATAACGGACCGTTCCGCGTCCTGGAGACTGGAAACAAGCACTTTGTTGTGGAAGCCGGCAACAAGCCAGAGCGCATTTCCGTAGATTGCCTCAAACCTGCTCACCTGGAATTGGCCCGACCTGTTGGACTTGTCCAGCCCCCAGGGCGGGGGCTCCCTCCTACCCTGCCCCCACCCCCCAACAAGGCCCCTAAGGTTCCTCCACCACCCGTCCTATACCCCCACGCCGCAGGGTGCTTAAGGCCCCTCCTGTAGGCACCCCGGCCTCCGCACCTGTTCGGCGAAGTCGTTGCGGCCGGGTCATCTGTCCCCCTCCACGTTGACTTTCTTTTTTCTTTTTTTTTCTGGTGAATTCTGGGGGGACGTGTGTAGCGGACCACAAGAGCGGTTGGAGCAGCGCGATGTTGCTGAGATGGTGGTTTTGACGAGAGAATAAATGATACACGCGTTCGTGTAGTGAACGAGAAATTGTCCGTCTCTACTTTCCTGGAATTTCCACACTCTTCATATTTGGTGGATTTTGTGGAAGTTCCCTCTGCTCCGAGACAGTGCAGCAACAGCGCAGCGTTGTCCCGTCTGACACGTCGTCCAAGCCGGCAGCGAGGAGGTATGTCTCATACGAGGACATCCAGCAGTTCCATGGCACAGGTGGTTCTCCGGGTAAAGCCAGGAAAGGGGAGGGTGGAGGCAAAGAACAGTCAGCCATCTCTCGTCGCTGATGTCATGTTGTGAAAAAGACACGACAGGTGACGCTCTAGTCGGAGCGTCCTCCATTTAATCAACCAACACACCTAACAACGTTTACTCACGTGACTCAGGTAAAAACGTTTACCAGGATCGGAACACGGAATTGTCGCAGCAATGCCAGACGTAACACCTCCGTCTCCTAGTCACTTCCTCTATCATGGGCCTGGTCAGCACATCATGAAATTCTCCTTTGTTGTCCAGCCGGACTGGAGAGGCGGATTTTGACATGTCCGGGTTGTAGGATGTCCCTGCCCTCGTCTTTGGGAGTGAGGTGAAGGGATTTGTGGCGGGGTTAGTGGGTGGTGGTGGTGCCGGAACAAGTGTTGGCTGAGGTGGGTGTCGGTCTGGGAGGTTATATGGCGGTGGTGAACCTTCCGCTGCTGGTGGGTTTTACTCCACAGGGCGGCTGTTCTGAGAGCGTCGCCTTGGCGGGGCCGAGTCCAGATCAGGGTCGCCTATTTTGGCACGCCGAGAGACTGGATGAGTGGTCCCTGCCTGTCGCTGTCTTTCCCTGCGTTCAGCTTCTCTTTCCCAACATTGTAATGCTTCCCGATCAGATTTGAACCGGGTAAATTTCTTTTTCTTTGGTCCTTTCAATCTCTCTAGCGATACCTGCTCCTTCCTTTTCCTCTGATCTTTCTCTTAACAGCCGAATTTGATTTAAACTGAATGACCCCCCTCCCCACCACCCCACCACCACTCTATCCACATCTGAGCTTGGCTCACCCATCTGTTACCGTAGTTCCTTTTCCTAAAAATATAGTTTGGATCAGGTGGTGGTGGGCTTGGGTTGGGCGCTGTCAGGTTCTCTAGCGGTGATCAGCCTGATACCAGTCCTGATAACCAGCCCTGATAACCAGCCCCGATACCCAGCCCCGATACCCAGCCCTGATAACCAGCCCTGATACCCAGCCCCGATAACCAGCCATGATAGCCAGCCCCCATAACCAGCCCCGATACCCAGCCCTGATAACCAGCCCTGATACCCAGCCTCGATAACCAGCCCTGATACCCAGCCCCGATAACCAGTCCTGATAACCAGCCCCGATAACCAGCCATGATAGCCAGCCCCCATAACCAGCCTCGATACCCAGCCCTGATAACCAGCCCTGATACCCAGCCCTGATACCCAGCCTCGATAACCAGCCCTGATAACCAGTCCTGATAACCAGCCCTGATAACCAGTCCTGATACCCAGCCCTGATAACCAGCCCTGATAACCAGCCCCGATAACCAGCCTCGATAACCAGCCCTGATACCCAGCCCCGATAACCAGCCCTGATAACCAGCCCCGATACCCAGCCCTGATAACCAACCCCGATAAACAGCCATGATAACCAGCCATGATAGCCAGCCCCCATAACAAGCCATGATAACCATCCCCGATAACCAGCCCTGATACCTAGCCCTGATAACCAGCATCTACCTGCCCTAGTTCTCTAGCGGTGATCAGCCCTGATACCCAGCCCTGATAACTAGCCCTGATACCCAGCTCTGATACCTAGCCCTGATACCCAGCCCTGATAACTAGCCCTGATACCCAGCTCTGATACCTAGCCCTGATACCCAGCTCTGATACCTAGCCCTGATAGTGTCTACCTGCCCCAGTAACTCGTCAGTTATACAAAGTTGAACACAATGTAAGAATCTTTTTTCTTTTATCAGGTTATCAAAACCTTGTGCACTCTCTCTCTCCTTTTCTCTGTAAAAGCATGATCTTACCAGAAAGACAGATCATAGTTTGACACCTTGGTTTCTCTGTAAAAGCATGATCTTACCAGAAAGACAGATCATAGTTTACCACCTTGGTTTTTTGGATCACAGCGGTGACTGAGTCTGGTCCTCAGGCGTCAGGCCCCCACTTCTCTGCCCTCTTTGACGGGGAGGTTGAGGCTGAAGTCCCAGACTTCAGGGTGTGCACACTCTGTTACCTTCCGTGCTGCATCCCAGAAGCCCCCCCTCCCCCACACACACACACATGAGTGATCCTGCCGACAACGCCAAGTTAGTGGTGGAAAACTAGAAAATAGTCAGTCTTGTCTCTCTGAGTAAGTTTAATTCACAGAAAAAGCACTTAAGTGGACCCGAGCTCACTGAGGAAAGAGTGAGCCGAGAGCATTAGTTATCTGATGTTTTATAGGGTGAGACAAACAACTTGCATATCAGGATGGAATGTGGTTTTCTGCTGACACCAGACAAAAGGAGTAGTTCCCTTTATAACTACAGGTGGAAGTTGGTGCAAAAACTCCAACAGAACAACATGAGAGAGGTCTGGAGTGGTATGAAGACCATCACTGGTTTCAGGCTGACTGGCAGCAGAGCAGGGGAGGGCAGCTTGGACAGGGCCAATGACCTTAATGTGTTTTTTAACAGATTTGACAAAATGACCCCTCCCCGTCCCCCCCTGGTCTCATCTGTTGCCTGCCCTCACCAACCGTCAACTTCAGGCCCCTCCCTCCCCCTTGTCCTCCTTACATCTCCCCAGCCTCAAGTGGGGGCCTACTCTCCCCCTCCTCCCTGGGTTCCTGGACTAATGGCCCTCTCCATCCTGACGACCCCCCTCCCCCCTACCTGTAACACCTACAGTGTGCTTCACGGTTGACCATGTCAGAAGACAGTTGATGAGACTTCACGCAAGCAAGGTGGTAGGCCCGGATGGTGTTAGCCCCAGGGTGCTCAAAGCCTGTGCCCCTCAGTTATGTGGAGTGTTTCACCATGTCTTCAACATGAGCCTTAGACTTCAAAGGGTCCCCGTGCTATGGAAGACGTCCTGCCTCGTTCCTGTGCCTAAAACACCACATCCTAGGGACTCCAAGGACTACAGAACGGTAGCATTGACTTCACACATTATGAAGACTCTGGAAAGACTCATCCTGGAGCAGCTTCGGCCCACAATCAAGCCACACTTAGATCCCCTCCAGTTCGCCTACCAACCCTGACTGGGAGTTAAAGATGCCATCATTTTCCTGCATTTTCTTGCTTCCTACGCCCACCTGGATAAGACAGCAAGCACTGTGAGGGTCATGTTCTTTGACTTTTCTAGTGCCTTCAACACCATCCGGCCAGCTCTACTGGGTGAGAAGCTAACAGCAATGCAGGTAGATGCCCCCCTTGTGTCCTGGATTGTTGACTACCTTACTCGTAGACCACAGTATGTGTGCTTGCAATACTGTGTGTCAGACAGAGTGGTCAGGAACACTGGAGTTCTGTAGGGGACAGTCCTGTCTCCCTTTCCTTTTCACCCTCTACACCATGGACTTCAACTACCACACAGAGTCCTGCCGTCTTCAGAGGTTCTCTGATGACTCTGCTGTAGTTGGATGCACCAGTAAGGGCGAGAAGGCTGAGTAGAGGGCTGTGGTGGGAAACTTTGTCACGTGGTGTGAGCAGAACAATCTGAAGCTCAACGTGAGTAAGACAAAGGAGTTGATTGTTGATCTGATGAGGGACATGACACCAGTGACCCCTGTCTCCATCCAGGCGGCCAGTGTGGACACTGTGGAATACTATAAGTACCTGGGGGTGTATATAGACAATAAACTGGACTGGGCTAAGAACACTGATGCCCTCTACAATGGACAGAGACGTCTCTCCTTTTTGAGGAGGCTGAGGTCCTTCAACATCTGCCAAACAGTGCTCAGGATGTGTTATGAGTCTGTGGTGGCAGTGCTGTCCTGTCTGCTGTTGTGTGTTGGGGCAGCAGGTTGAGGGTAGTGGATGCAAACAGGCTCAATAAACTGATCTGCAAGGCCGGTGACATTGTGGGGGTGGAGCTGGATTCCCTGGCGGCGGTTTCTGAGAGGAGGACGCTGTTGAAGTTATGTGCCATCATGGACAATGTCTCCCACCCACTCCATGACATGCTGATTGGGCACAGGAGTACTTTTAGTAATAGACTCATTTTGCCAAAAAGCACCACAGAGCGCCACAGGAGGTAATTTCTGCCTGTGGCCATCAAACTTTACAACTCCTCCCTCAGACTCAGACTGTCAGACACTCTGAGTTAATGGTCACTGGACTGGCCCTGTCGGGTTTTGTTTCTGCTGTTGTTGTGTGCTGCGGTAGTGCAGTATAGATAGGGTGTTATGTGCACCATGCTTGTTGATATATTTTGTTCTTATTTCTTATTTATCTTTTTTTCTATTTGTTTCTGTTTCTATTTTCTTATCTTGTATCTTGTTAGTTTTTAGTTAGTGTCTGTAATAGAACCAAATTTCCCCTCGGGGATGAATAAAGTATTCTCATTCCTGCAGGTGCCAGCTCTTCTTCTTTTGCTGCGGGAAGGTCACATACCTGTTCTTTTCGTCCTTGTTCTGCTGCTCGCTTGTTTGTCTCAGTACATCAAGGTTACAGCAGAGCCTGTATAAGTTTGTATTTTTCCAGTACAGTAGTTTACCCAGGTTTATTAGATTGTAGTAAATTGAGGGGGCAGCCGGGACGCGAACCCGGGTCTCCCGCACCACGGGCGACTACGTTAACCTGTCGACTAAAGGGTCCGACCTGTTAGCCAAGGGCTAGCGAATCTTTTCATCCGTGCACGTTACAATATGACGAAAATAAAGACAGAGGTTATTATTTTTGGTTCATCCGGTGTTCCTCCAGCTCTGCTGTGCTGAGATCAGCAGTGAATAACTTGCTGACTAGCAGAATACCTTTGTGACGTATCTGGAAAAACCCAAAAGCAGACAGGACAACCAGGTAAGGGAAGAAATCAAGTCTTTATTGAAGTGGCCGATCCCAGGGGTAGAGCAGGAGTTGGCTCAGTGGCAGGAAGACTGGCAGGCTGAAGTCCTGAAGAGCAGAGAGCAAAAAATCAGACAGGCAGGCAAGAATGCAAAAACTATGAACATCAGAGATGCAGGCTAGGACTGGGACTGGACGTGCAATAACCTTTAGGCAACAAACCATGAATGGCAACGTTCCAGTGAAGACTGGTCCACAGTGGAGGCTTCTTAAGGGTGAGGGCGATTGCTTGATGGCTAGCAGGTGTGCCGGGGTGAAGGAGGGGTGAGCAGGTGTCAAAGGAGAGGGGGTGATTGCTTGATGGCCAGCAGGTGTGCCGGGGTGAAGGAGGGGTCAGCAGGTGTCGAGGGAAAGGGGATGATTGCTTGATGGCCAGCAGCTGTGCCGAGGTGAAGGAGGGGTGAGCAGGTGTCAAGGGAGAGGGGGTGATTGCTTGATGGCCAGCAGGTGTGCCGGGGTGAAGGGGGGGTCAGCAGGTGTCAAGGGAGAGGGGGTGATTGCTTGATGGCCAGCAGGTGTGCCGGGGTGAAGGAGGGGTCAGCAGGTGTCGAGGGAAAGGGGGTGATTGCTTGATGGCCAGCAGGTGTGCCGGGGTGAAGGAGGGGTCAGCAGGTTTCGAGGGAAAGGGGGTGATTGCTTGATGGCTAGCAGGTGTGCCGGGGTGAAGGGGGGGTCAGCAGGTGTCAAGGGAGAGGGGCTGTGACAACCTTCGACTTCCCGTTTACTTTTGAGACCCAGCTGGAAAATATGGCTTAAAATAGAAGTGAAGTTAAAACGAAATTAAGTTAGAACCTAACTACTGTTAACTTAAGTCTCCAGTTAATGCTTTTATTTTGTTATTAAATACTACAGTTTGGCGGCTTAGTCTTTTATTTCACCATTTCCGCGCCTACTCAAGGGGACAGGAAGTTGTGAGCAGAGGAGGGGTCTGATGAAAGTCTTTCAGAGTCGCCATGTTGTGCACCGTAAGAAGTTGCTTCATGCACCACGCTGAGCTCTGCTAAGGTAGAAATAAAGTCAGAAGAGTTGCTGAAGTCGAGCAGTCCACATATGACAGGGGTACGAGTCCCCGCAGAGAGCACAGCGCCGCCAGGAGCGACGCGTCTGTCTTGACCAGTTCACGCCACGTGTCTCGGTCAGGTCTGTTATTGAGAGAGAGGATTCCGGAAACGTTCATCGATCCCAGTAGATGGCGAGCCTTCCCGTGTGATATCCACCAACCCGGGTCTACATCGCCGCGGAACACAGCTGGATGAGTTCTCTGTTTTTGGTAGGATTGTGCCAGTCACTGGACTGGTACCAGATTGAACACACCATACTGAGACAGTACCATCCATCCATCCATCATCCGAACCGCTTATCCTGCTCCCAGGGTCGCGGGGATGCTGGAGCCTATCCCAGCAGTTATTGGGCGGCAGGGAGACATCCTGGACAGGTCGCCAGGCCATCACACAAAACACACACAGACACACACACACACACCTAGGGGGAATTTAGTACGGCCGAGTCACCTGACCTACATGTCTTTGGACTGTGGGAGGAAACCGGAGCCCCCGGAGGAAACCCACGCAGACACGGGGAGGAGATGCGAACTCCACACAGAGGACGACCCGGGACGACCCCCAAGGTTGGACTACCCCGGGGCTCCAAGGAGAAATCCCACTTCAGGACAGTTTCTTCTCTTTTTGTTTAGTTGAAAGGGCCCAGTTTTTTATGTCTCATGTGGATATCAATGTAATGCCAGCTGCACTACTTTGTTATTAATCAGCACCTAAAGGCTGCAATTAACTAAATGTGCGTGCGGTGTGGTGTGTTAGGGTTGTTGCACTCAACACTTCCGAACCTTCAGACCCGTGTCCTCCCAGGAGTGGGCTACACGGTAAAACTTGGCAAGCCAGCCAGGAACTTGTGTTGTAGTGCAATAAACAACAAATAAATACATAATAAGCGTCACATGGGAACCTATGAATGAGTCATACTGCAGTTCTATGCTTGTCCTAGTTTTCTGCCTTTAATCGTCATTTTGGTACTGCTTACTGCGAAGCGACAAAATACAAGCATTAACTCGAGACTTAAGTTAACAGCAGTTAGTTTGTAACTTAATTTATTTTAACTTCACCTCTATTTTAACCCATATTTTCCAGCTAGGTTACACCTTCAAGACTCATACCCAAATACATGATGTTTTGACCCTGTCGCAAGTCAACTGTGCGCATGCGCGACTCACATCCATGGTTGACTCAGATCATGCAGCGACAGAGGAGCGGTGGT
Source organism: Lampris incognitus (assembly GCF_029633865.1). Classification (NCBI taxonomy): domain Eukaryota; kingdom Metazoa; phylum Chordata; class Actinopteri; order Lampriformes; family Lampridae; genus Lampris; species Lampris incognitus. Next base: position 69,800,850 of record NC_079215.1, on the reverse strand, counting down.
CGAGCGAGCTAGAGTGAATGAAGAGAGGGAGCGGCGATGGCGAAAGCAAACGTTTTCCACAGGTTTTTAATCACCGCAGCCACGAGAGGTCCTTGATCATGCAGTCATAACTGCACAAAGATCTTTAAGCTGATAGGTCCAGTAGTAAGCGAGATTAGCAGCAGACAGATCTTCATCATCATCATCATCTTCTTCTTCTCCGTGGATTGTCACCTTGTCGTGGTGGAGAAGCTTGCGTAGTCCTGAGATCCCGAGAGCAATGCATTTGGAGGTATGCTCCTGGTGGGGTCACCCATGGCGGTAAGGTCAAGGGGGAGGTCCCTGACAAAGAGCAATCCAACCAAGACCTCAACAGTGGAGCAGGTGGAGGATGGTGGCGAACTTTAGGGAAGCATCACAACGGCTGGGAACACTACTGGACCTTATGCGAGATTAGCAATGGATAGACACAGACACACAAGCAGACACACGCACACACACACACACACACACACACACACACACTTACTTGCTTAAGGTTGTCCGTCGTGTCCGACGATGACAATCCTGCCTCTGTTACTTGTGAGTCTTCTTATGGCTGTAAAGCCCAATCCGCGATCCACACTGTTTGGCACAGACAGAACAGGTGAGATCACTGACTGGGGGTGTAGGTGTGGTACTGGGGGTGTAGGAGCACTGACTGGGGGTGTAGGTGTGGTACTGACTGGGGGTGTAGGTGTGGTACTGACTGGGGGTGTAGGTGTGGTACTGGGGGTGTAGGAGCACTGACTGGGGGTGTAGGTGTGGTACTGGGGGTGTAGGAGCACTGACTGGGGGTGTAGGTGTGGTACTGACTGGGGGTGTAGGTATACTGACTGGGGGTGTAGGTGTGGTACTGACTGGGGGTGTAGGTGTGGTACTGACTGGGGATGTAGGTGTGCTGACTGGGGGTGTAGGTGTGGTACTGGCTTCATGTCTCTTCAGACGTCTTCTGGTCCGCCGATCACCGCGGTCCTTCTCGAGGTTTTGCACCCCTTGTTGACAGAGCTGCCGCCAGATGGAGCGTTGGGCGGCAGTGTCTTCCAGCTGGCTCGGGTTCAGGCCGCACTTTTTTATGATGGTCTTCAGCTGGTCTTTGTACCGTTTTTCTGGCCCCCTGCCAAGCGGCAGCCGAGATGTAGCTGGCCATACAGCACTTTACATGGTAAGCGCTCCTTTGGCATCTTGATGACGTGACCGAGCCAGCGAAGTTGGTGCTGGGTGACGGTAGCCTCCATGCTGATGCAGTTGGTCTTGCGGAGTATTTCAGTATGGGGCACTCAGTCACGCCAGGTTCTCCTCAGGATGCATTGTAGGCATCTGATGTGGAAGGCCTCAAGCATCCTGAGGTGGTGGCTGTACAGGGTCCACGCCTCACAGCTGTAGAGGAGAGTCGTGATGACAACTGCCAAGTAGACAGATATTTTGGTGTGGAGGTTGAGGTCTTTGTTTTGAAAGACCCTTCTCCTAAGTCTGCCAAAAGAGGATGACGCTTGTTTAATCCGGTTTTGCATCTCCCTGTCGATGCTGCAGTCGTCAGAGAGGAAGCTGCCCAGGTATCTGAAGGATTCCACTGTTGCGAGTGGTTTGTCAGCGATGGTGAAGGTTGGTGAATGAGATGGAGGAGTAGATGCCCACTGGCATACTACTTCAGTCTTTGCCACGTTTATAGAGAGCCCCAGCCTACCATGCGCCCTTGCAGCAGCTGCAAGGGTAGTTTCCAGTGGGCCACAACTGCAGAATCATCTGCGTACTGTAACTCCATGATGTGCTCACATGTCATTTTGTGACCACTTGGAGCCTACGGATGTTAAATAGGTTTCCATCTAGTCTGAAGTCCACAGTAACCCCACTGTCCTTCCTGATTTCCTCCTGGAGCAGCAATGTCCCACACAGGAGGAAGATGTTAAAAAGAACTGGAACAAGGATGCACCCCTGACGTACCCTGGTGCACACCCTGAAGGGCTCGGATTCCTGGCCTCCAATGGTCACACGTGCCATCATCCCCACATGAAACCTTTGAAGGATGTTGACAAACTTTCATGGACAGCCAAACTTCAGGAGGATATTCCGTAGGATGTCCCTGTTGACTGTGTCGAAAGCCTTTGACAGGTCGATGAAGGCTATGAAGAGGTCCTGGTGTTGCTCCCTACACTTCTCCTGGAGGTGCCGTGCTGTGAACACCATGTCCACAGTACTCCTATTCCTCCTGAAGCCACACTGTGACTCAGGCAACAGCTCCTCTGAGATGTGTTTTACCAGCCTGTGTAACATGACTCTGGCCAGGACTCTTCCAGCAACAGCCAGTAGTGGAATGTCACGGCTGTTGCCACAGAGGGACTTGTCTCCTTTGCCTTTATATATGGAGATGATGTTAGCATCCCTCAACACACACACACACACACACACACACACACACACACACACACACACACACACACACACACACACACACACACACGACCAACCATACATGCAACACAGATAGACTATGAAAAGGAAAAAAGGAATGAATGGAGATGTTGGTATGAATACGAACATGTGCATGCATGTACACACTGTACGTTATAGTGATGACATTAAGGCGTTTGTGATGTTTGTTTTGGGGGGTTTTTACATGGTGGTGCTGGTCATGTGGCTCGGGTCCTGGGCTGTCCCGGTGGCGTCTGGACACTGCTTGGCATCCCCTTCACCATATTCTTCATATATGTTGTAATTCCATTATAACTGTGTTATCCTCTTTCGGCGTTGCATTGTGTAAGTTGTGTAAACACAACATCATGTCCCGCTGTGCATCTTGGGAGAGAGAGCCTCCTCTGCTGCTCTCCCTGAGGCTTCTTCTTGGTGTTTCTCCCTGTTATGGGTTTTTAGGGAGGTGTTCCTGATCCATGTGAGGGTCTAAGGACAGGAAGTTGTGTTGCTGTAAAGCTCCTGAGGCACATTAGTAAAGTGTGATATTGGCTACACAAATAAAACTGCCTTGACTTGACTTGATGTTTTAACTTACAAAAAATATGAATGAGCTGATTTGTTGCTGTGGTCAGAACAGAAGGTTGAGACTGTCTCGCTTTGACCTTTGACTTTGTGTGTTGTGTTTCATGAGTTTCTACAGACGGACGTTGTGTTGCGTGCAGGCAGAGGATGAAGGTCTGCTGAACAGTTGTCTGCTAGATCAGACCGGTCACCATGTGACTGAGTGGTATGCAGTGGGAGGGCAGGCCAGATAAGACTGATTGGAGGGCGTACAGTGTGAGATAAGACCCAGAAACAGATCTTTGGACCTGTGCTGAATAGACGCTGAGCCAAGCAGGCGCCTGCAGCAGAAACACCACTTCCACTGTTCTTCTCCAGGTGCCTTACTTCTTCTAGGGCCCCCTGTTCTTCTCCAGGTGCCTTGACTTCTTCTAGGGCCCCCTGTTCTTCTCCAGGTTGCCTTACTTCTTCTAGGGCACGTCTGGGATTTGTGGACTTCATATTTCCAGCATCAAGCACAGTTTCAGAGGGAGCGGATAAGAGCCAGTAAGTCAGTATGTTTTCAGACTGTTTTTCTCTTTGTAAAGACCATCAGCGGGTTGAACCGGCTGCATGAGGCAACATGACCTTTGAACTTACTGTTATTTTTATTAGTGTCTGAGAGTGAGTTAGCGCATACCCCTATGGACCAGTCAGTTAGATTAATATAATCAAGTTATATAATATTATATTATAATAATCTATTCTATTATATCATATATACTCTATCATATCATATCATATCATATTATATTATATTATATTACACTGTGTCATATTATATTATACTATATCATACTATATTATATTATACTATATCATGTTATATTATATTATATCATATTGCACTATAGCATATTATATTATATATTACACTGTGTCATATTATATTATACTATATCATACTATATTATATCATATTATACTATATCGTATTATACTATATCATATTGTATTATATTATATTATATCATATTGCACTATAGCATATTATATTATATATTACACTGTGTCATATTATATTATACTATATCATACTATATTATACTATGTCATATTATACTATATCATATTGTATTATATTATATTATATCATATTGCACTATAGCATATTATATTATATCATATCATATTATATTATATTATACTATATAATATATTATATTATATATTAATTACATCATATTATATTAATTATTATATGATATCGTATTATATTAATTACATCATATATCATATTGTGGCGATACCCAGTTGAGGGCAGATTCAGCAGGGGCTGCTGCTCCTTTAAGTCAGACATTCAGAGTGCTGACGTAAGCACTGCTTAGAGTTTCCGGGGCGGAGCCATGTTGGCAGCAGCCTAGCGGTTGGTTAGCTGGTTGCCAGGAGAGATTGTGCTGTATCGGTGTTGTTTTGTATGGCGAGTAAACGGGATGGACTCGACTCGATCTCTCCGTCTCCTCATCCCTGCACTCCCCCATCGGTGACCCCGCACGTTGACAACGAACATGTCGACCCAAAGCGATGACGACACCGCTCCGGCTCCGGGTGATGCTAATGGTACGGCTCATGTTAGCGCTAGCATCTCAGCAGCGACGGGGAAGTTGCCCGACTTTTGGCAGCACCGTCCCCGCCCGGCCATGGTTTCAGCACATTGAAGCCCAGTTCGAGCTGGGAGGAATAACGCGGGACGGTACGAGGTGTTTCCACGTGGTGGCGGCGTTGGATGCCCGGACCACGGCCCGAGCTATGGGGCTACTGGAAGCCCCCCGGCTGTGGGGAAATACGGCGCATCAAGGCTTCCTTTTGCAGCTCTTCCAGCTGTCGGAGATGGAGAAGGCGGGTCGCCTGCTGTCACTCAACGGACTCGGCGATAGCAAACCTTCCGAGCTGCTGGAGAAGATGTTGGTCGTTTTGGGCTCGGCGGACCCCTCCTTCATTCTCACCCGTATGTTTCTGCGGCAGCTCCCAGCGCCTGTGCGCACATCGCTAGCCAGCTCCCCCCCCTCCTCCACCAAAGACTACCGCGCTCTGGGTGCGGAAGCGGACAGCATTTCCCTCGCCAACCGTGTTCTCGCCGGCGCTCATAGCTGCTGCTGAGCGCGGCCCTGGCGTTTCCCTGGACGCTGAAGCTGCATGGCGGGCGACACTGCTTGGCCCTGGCACCAAACCTGTTGTGGTAATAACACAACCCGCTGCTGTCACGCTGGCGGCGGGCAGCGGGCACCGCGGCGCCCGCTGCGTCCTCCAGAGGCGGGGGCGAGGTCTGGGTGGGGAGCGTCGCATGAACGAACTGCTGCCAGGCTGTTGTTTATCAAGGACGCCTTATATGGCCGGCGGCTGCTGGTCGGTTCGGGCGCTCAGCGTAGCATCCTGCGCGCCCCTCCGCAACACGATAAATACGTCGCCCTCAAACATCTTCTGCTCCGGAGGTACAGCCTATCTGCCGCAGAGAGGGCAGATAGAATCCTTTCCCTATCCGGTTTGGGCGACGGGACGGCTGTGGATCTCATGGACAATATGCTGTCGCTGCTAGGCTCAGACGAAGGTGGGTTCCTTTTCCCGCACGTTTTCCTGCGCCAGCTCCCGTCTCCTGTGCGCGCGGCTTTGGCTAACTCCCCGTGTCTGGCCGCTGGTGACTGCCGAGGTTTGGCTGAGGAGGCCGATCGGGTCCTGCTGGCTACCAGACGGGTCTCTGTGAAGAGTGTGGCATCGGAGCCTCTGCAGCCGACGTCGGAGGACGCGGACCCGGCAGTGGTGGCTGAAGTGACTGTCCGGAGACGGCGCGGGAGAGGCCTCTGTTTCTTCCACCGGCGGTTCGGCGGTAAAGCGAGGCGCTGCATCCCTCCGTGCACGTTTGAGGCGGCGGGAAACTCCAGGGCAGCGCTCAGTAGCAGCCGTGGGCGCTGGCGGACGTAGTGAGCTGCTCTTCATTAAGGACACGATGTCAGGAAGACGGTTTCTGGTGGACTCAGGCTCGCAAAAGAGCCTACTCCCTCCTGCTAAGACAGACAGGTCGGCCGAAGGCGGCGGCCCACAGTTGAGTGCAGCTAACGGTTCGTCCATTGCGACGTTTGGCACAAGGTTGGTGACTGTTTGCTTCCACGGGCGCCATTTTGAGTGGGACTTTGTAGTGGTCGCCATTACTGTTCCTATTATCGGGGCGGATGTTCTGTGTGCTAATGGTCTGCTGGTTGATGTTGCAAACCGCCGTTTAATTGATGCTGTGTCTTTCGCCACTGTTCCGTGCGAGACAGGGGGAGCCGGGCTGTTAACACACGCTAACTTTTTAGCATCAGGGGATGTTTTTCAGCGTTTGCTGGCGGATTTTCCATCGGTGACTACGCCTGCCTTTTCCACTGCGGTTACTAAACACGGGGTACATCATTTCATTCCCACTCTGGGACCGCCAGTTTTGGCGCGCGCGCGGCGCCTCGACGCGGTAAAATGGGCTCCAGCTAAGGAGGAGTTCGCCATCATGGAGCGTCTGGGTATAGTGAGGCGTTCCAACAGCCCGTGGGCCTCGCCACTTCACATGGTGCCCAAGGCGGATGGGTCGTGGCGGCCTTGCGGCGACTTTCGCCGCCTGAACAACGTCACCTCCAATGACCCCATCCCACACATACAGGACTTGTCCATACGACTGGCAGGTGCCACTATTTTCTCTAAGGTGGACCTGGTGCGCGGCTATCATCAGGTTCCCGTGCGCGCAGAGGACGTGCCCAAGACCGCAGTGATCACCCCGTTTGGGCTTTTTGAGTTCATGCGCATGCCTTTTGGCTTGAAGGGGGCAGCGCAAACCTTTCAGAGTCTGATGGACTCGGTGTTGCGTGACCTTGCTTTCGTGTTCGTTTATTTCGACGACATATTAGTGGCCAGTCCGTCAGCTGACGAGCACCTGGCGCACCTGAAACAGGTTTTCCGTCGTCTGGACGAACACGGCCTGATAGTCAACCCGGCCAAGTGTCAGTCTGGACTGCCGGTGATTGACTTCTTGGGTCACCGCATTTCGCCGCAAGACGCGGTCCCATTGCCTTCTAAGGTGCAAGCGGTGGCGGAATTTCCCCGCCCAGTCTGTTAAGGCATTGCAGGAATTCTTGGGAATGGTGAATTTTTATAACCGTTTCCTCCCTCGCGCTGCCCACCTCCTTCAGCCACTTTACGAAGCCCTGCGGCTTAAGAAGGCTAACGACCCTGTCAACTGGACTCCCGAACGGGTCCAGGCCTTTGACGGAACTAAGTGCGCACTGGCTAACGCTGCCCTCCTCGCCCATCCCACACCCACGGCGTCCATAGCTTTAACAACCGATGCGTCTGACATAGCCGTGGGGGCTGTGGTTGAACAGCGTGAGGCGAATCCGTGGCAGCCCCTCGCATTTTTTAGCCGCAAACTGCGAGATAGCGAGCGCAAGTACAGCGTTTTTGACCGGGAGTTGCTGGCACTGCACCTTGCAACCCGGCATTTCCGCTTCCTGCTGGAGGGTTGCCCATTCACGGCTTATGTGGATCATAAACCGCTGACTTTCGCCATGTCCAAGGTGACTGAGCCGTGGTCTGCTCGTTAGCAGCGCCACCTAGCGGCAATATCCGAGTTCACAACGGACATTCAGCATGTGGCCGGGAAGTCCAACCCTGTTGCTGATTGTCTGTCGCGTGTGCTTGTGTGTCCTGTGCACCTCGGTGTGGATTTCTCCGCTAAGGCTGCCGACCAGCCCAGCGACCCGGACGTCCTTGCCCTTAGGTCACCGCGTACCGGCCTCAAGCTAGAGGACGCTGGGATGCAGGAAGGCAGTCCTGCCCTCCTCTGCGATGTCTCCACCGGCCGTCCCCGCCCCGTTGTTCCAGTGGCCTGGCGCCGTCGAGTTTTCGATTCGATTCACTCCCTCTCGCACCCTGGAGTTCGGGCGTCGGTGAAGTTGGTCGGTTCCAAGTTCGTCTGGCCTGGCCTCCGCAAGGACGTCAAGGGGTGGGCAGCTGCATGTGTAGCGTGCCAGCGCGCTAAGGTCCACCAGCACACTAAGTCGCCCCTCGAACCGTTTCCGATCCCGGCCAGACGTTTCGACCACGTGCATGTGGACCTGGTGGGCCCTCTACCTTCTTCACAGGGTTTTACGCACCTGCTCACAATGGTAGATCGGACAACCAGGTGGCCAGAGGCTGTCCCTCTGTCCTCCACAACATCCTCGGATGTTGCACGCGCTTTTCTTTCCTCCTGGGTTGCCCGTTTCGGCACTTCGTCAGATATCACCTCAGACAGGGGCCCCCGGTTCGTGTCAGAGCTCTGGTCGGCACTTGCGCGATCCTTGGGTGTGCAGGTGCACCGCACTACCGCGTATCACCCTCAGGCTAACGGCTTGTGTGAACGTTTTCACCGGTCGCTCAAGGCAGTGCTGCGCTGGGCTCTCGGATGGTAACTGGGTGGATCGTTTACCTTGGGTTATGCTGGGGTTGCTTTCGGCTCCTAAGGAGGACCACGACGCTTCGCCCGCTGAGCTGGTGCTCGGTCAGCCGCTCCACGTCCCTGGGGAATTTTTCCCTGGGAGTCCCGCTCCTCGACCCCGTCCGGCCGTTTATCCTTTTTTGTCCGACAGCACTCGGGTTCCAGGCCCCGTTCACCACTGCTTTCCGCGGTCGTTCGTGCCTGCGGAGCTCATGTCGGCTCCCTCCAACCCCCATACGACGGCCCATTTCGGGTTCTTGAGACGGGTCCTAAGGGTTTTGTGCTGGATATGGGTGGGCGTAGGGAGCGTGTCACGCTTGATAGGCTTAAACCGGCGCACAGGGTGGCAGGCGAAGTTGTGTTTCCGGCCCAGGTTCCCCGTCGGGGTCGTCCTCCTTCCAGGACCCCGGCAGTGTCTTCACGGGTTCATCGTTCTGCTTCTCAGCCGACTTTGGACTGTGTTTCACCTACTGTTCCGGCTGAGGAACGGCGCAGCCGTTATGGCAGGCTGCTTAAGCCTCCAGTGAGACACTGATTTTCTTTCCAGGAGTCCCTTCTGGGTGTTCGGGGGGGGGGGGGCTGTGTGGCGGACACTAGGGGCTATGCCTCTCACCCACCAGGACTGTGAGCTGGGGGCGTGGTTTACGTTCCCGGGCTTGCTGGTGCAGGGTTGTTCCTGCTGTAGTTTGGTTTTGGAGCTGAGGAATAAACATCAAACTCGCCTTCGTCTCCTGTGTTTTTCCTCATCCTGCCACAATATGATATGAGTGGTGTTTATATGATATATAATAAGGTCGGTGTTTATATGATATATAATATGAGTGGTGTTTATATTATATATAATATGGTCGGTGTTTATATGATATATATTATGAGTGGTGTTTATATGATATATAATATGGTCGGTGCTTATATATAATATGGTTGGTGTTTGCTTGTGATATGGTCGGTGTTTATATGATATATAATATGGTCGGTGTTTATATGATATATAATATGGTTGGTCTTTATATGATATATAATGTGAATGGTGTTTGCTGGTGATATGGTCGGTGTTTATATGCTATATAATATGGTTGGTGTTTATATGATATATAATATGGTTGGTGTTTATATGATATATAATATGAGTGGTGTTTATATGATATATAATATGGTCGGTGCTTATATTATATATAATATGGTTGGTGTTTGCTTGTGATATGGTCGGTGTTTATATGATATATAATATGGTCGGTGTTTATATGATATATTATATGGTTGGTCTTTATATGATATATAATGTGAATGGTGTTTGCTGGTGATATGGTCGGTGTTTATATGCTATATAATATGGTTGGTGTTTATATGATATATAATATGAGTGGTGTTTATATGATATATGATAAGGTCGGTGTTTATATGATATATAATATGAGTGGTGTTTATATTATATATAATATGGTCGGTGTTTATATGATATATAATATGAGTGGTGTTTATATGATATATAATATGGTCGGTGCTTATATATAATATGGTTGGTGTTTGCTTGTGATATGGTCGGTGTTTATATGATATATAATATGGTCGGTGTTTATATGATATATAATATGGTTGTTCTTTATATGATATATAATGTGAATGGTGTTTGCTGGTGAGATGGTCGGTGTTTAAATGCTATATAATATGGTTGGTGTTTATATGATATATAATATGAGTGGTGTTTATATGATATATAATATGGTCGGTGCTTATATTATATATGATATGATTGGTGTTTGCTGGTGATATGGTCGGTGTTTCTATGCTATATAATATGGTTGGTGTTTATATGATATATAATATGAGTGGTGTTTATATGATATATAATATGGTCGGTGCTTATATTATATATAATATGGTTGGTGTTTGCTGGTGATATGGTCGGTGTTTATATGCTATATAATATGGTTGGTGTTTATATGCTATATAATATGAGTGGTGTTTATATGATATATAATATGGTCGGTGCTTATATTATATTTGATATGATTGGTGTTTGCTGGTGATATGGTCGGTGTTTATATGCTATATAATATGGTCGGTGCTTATATTATATATAATATGGTTGGTGTTTGCTGGTGATATGGTCGGTGTTTATATGGTATATAATATGGTCGGTGCTTATATGATATATAATATGGTCGGTGCTTATATATGAAATGGTTGGTGTTTGCTGGTGATATGGTCGGTGTTTATATGCTATATGATATGAGTGGTGTTTATATGCTATATAATATGGTCGGTGCTTATATTATATATAATATGGTTGGTGTTTGCTGGTGATATGGTCGGTGTTTATATGATATATAATATGGTCGGTGCTTATATGATATATAATATGGTCGGTGCTTATATATGAAATGGTTGGTGTTTGCTGGTGATATGGTCGGTGTTTATATGCTATATGATATGAGTGGTGTTTATATGCTATATAATATGGTCGGTGCTTATATTATATATGATATGATTGGTGTTTGCTGGTGATATGGTCGGTGTTTATATGATATATAACGTGGTCGGTGCTTATATGATATGTAATATGGTCGGTGCTTATATGATATATAATATGGGCGGTGTTTGGGGAAGGAAGTGCAGAATGAAAGCTGTGTTCGGGTTTAATCATTATGGTTGATATGAATCATTGTGTTTAATATGAATCATTGTGGTTGATATGCACTAGTGTTGTGTAACTGCTCACAAGTTGGTATCAAGACGTTTCTGTCAATCCGTTTGTACAGTGCTGAACACACCTGACCCACCTAGTTGAGGCCTGAGTTCATCTTTACCATTACTCATAGTGTGAATCATAGGACACAGTACGGTGGAACTCATGGAAGTTACAGAGGATGGTGTATTTCAAAGGGAAACTACATGAATGGATACTTTTCTAGAACATTTCCCCTGTTATACAGTTGCTGCTGAGGTTATAATGTAACACTTTTTATTTACGCCACAAACCTTCGCCTGCCTTTCACTTTCGATACTTAAAAACAGCCTTAAAACCAGACTGCACAACAGCTCTGACTGAGACAGAGACAGAGACAGACACACAGACAGAGAGCGAGACACAGACAGACTCTTAGGAGCAAAGAGCACAAACCCAGATTTCCTGAGAAATATGAATGACCAAGACATCATGGTGCTGACTGAAACCCGGTGTGGTGCAAATGTGGACACCCACTGCCCCTCTGGCTATGTGGACATTTTACTGCCCTCGCTTGAGCGGGAAAAAAAGAAAAGTAAAACCTGGCAGAGACTCAGGTGGAGTTATTATCTGGGACAGAGAAAGCTTAGCATCCCAACTAACCCAAATTAAAAAAGGACCAACACACATTTGGCTCAAGCTCAAAAAAGGCAATATTTACTGGGACAACAACCTGCACATTTGTGCAGCGTACACTCCCCCCCTTCCTCCTCCTCGTGGAGTCACCATATTATGATGACCAGTTCTTTAGCCGTCTCCACAGAGACACCAGCCATCCCCAGGCTCAGGGGAATGTGCTGCTGTGTGGGGATTTGAATGCCAGGGCAGGTTCAGAGCCAGACTGCATTGAGACTCAGGGAAATGGCCACATATTCAGGTAACCCTCTCTGTACCTTACCCCCACCACTACCTCTCTGTACCTTACCCCCACCACTACCTCCCTGTACCTTATCCCCACCACTACCTCTCTGTATCTTACCCCCACCACCACATCTATGTACTTTGCACCCAGCACTACCTCCCTGTACCTTATCCCCACCACTACCTCTCTGTACCTTACCCCACCACCACCTCTATGTACCTTACCCCCACCACCACCTCTATGTACCTTACCCCTACCACTACCTCTCTGTACCCCTCTGGACCCCTCCTTCATTGGTGCATTCACTGTCAGACCACAAACACCATTATCAGACCACTGCCAGATAAATGTGTTCTTAAAACCAATTGGGCAACCAAAGAAAACCCAGTCAATGTCCTGCGAACTGTTCAAATTAAACCCAACATACACATGGGCTCCAAACAGCGTGGCTGAATTTAGTAAGGCAACTAGCTCTACAGAGATCACTAACCTCATTAACACATTTCTTCTAGCACCATTCCACCCAAACTCACATGATGTAAACCTGGCAGTTGAACAAATTAATGAAATATTTAATAGCCCAGCTATCAAGGCTAACCTGAGAAAAGTCAACAGTGGGCGGAATCGGAGACCTCAAAAAGAGAAATGGTTTGATGGAGACTGCAGAAATGCAAGAAAGAAACTACCACAAATATCTAATCTGAAACACCATCAACCACAGAAAAGTGAATTAAGACAAAAATACTGTGAGATGCTCAAAGAATATAAACAAACTTTAGAACGGAAAACGCAAGATCACCACAACAAAACTCTCCGAGACATTGAAGAGTCTTTAAATGAAAACAGTTCTGGGAAAAAGTGAACAATTTGAATTCTAAACAATCCCAGGAACTAGCCATTCAAAATGGAGACATTTGGAAAAAATATTTTGAAAACCTATACAAAGAAATACTACCAGAAGAACTCTCATCTGAACAAAAACATATAAAAGAAAAGCTGGAAATACTGGAATCAACTATGAAAAAACAATCACAACCCAACTGACTACCAAATATCACTAGAAGAACTAACAGACAAACTCCAAAGTCTCGAACCAAAAAAAGCCTGTGGCCCTGACAGCATCAGAACTGAAATGCTAAAATACAGTTCTCCTGAGCTGCAGAAGGCCCTGCTTAAACTGTTCAACCTGGTTCTACAAGCTGGCTGCTTTCCTGACACCTGGAATAGGGGGCTTATATCCCCAATATACAAGAGTGGAGATAAATTTGACCCCAATAACTACCGAGGCATCTGTGTGAGCAGTAACCTGAGGAAGGTCTTCTGCTTTATTATTAATGCCCAAAACAGGCCTTCCTTGAGCAAGAGTCAGATTGGCTTTCTACCAAATCACCATACTGCAGATCACAACTCCACCCTACACACCCTAATTAATCAACATGTTCACCAAAAAATAATGGAATAATATTTGCATGCTTCATTGATTTTAAGAAAGCATTTAATTCTATCTAGCACGATGGCTTATATTATAAAATCATCCAAAGTGGCGTAGGGGGTAAAGTCTTTGACATAATCAAATCTGTATATTTGGAAAATAAGTGCAGAGTAAAGCTTGGCAACAAAAGAGCAGAATCCTTCACTCAAGGACGAGGGGTGAGACAGGGCTGCAGTTTGAGTCCAACCCCATTCAATAGCTACATCAATGAGTTAGCAGTGTTACTGAAACAGTCTGCAGCTCCTGACCTCACCCTAAACAACACACAAGTTAAATTATTACTCTATGCAGATGACCTGGTGCTGCTGGCACCCACAGAACAGGGTCTACAGCAGCATCTGGATCTGCTAGAGAAATACTGTCAGAACTGGGCCCTGGCAGTAAACTTAAAAAAAGACAAACATTATGATCTTCCAGAAGAAGCCCAGGAGTCAGGAAAGTAGACACCTATTTACTCTAGGTAACACCGCCCTAGAGCACACGTTAAGTTATGATGACCTGGGACTGAGGGTCAGTGCTTCGGGAAGCTTTGGTCTGGCAGTGAATGCACTTAAAGAGAAAGCCCGAAGAGCTTTCTATGTAATAAAAAGACAATTCTAAAAAATAAACATCCCAATTAAAATCTGGTCCAAAATCTTTGACAGTGTCATCCTGTCCATTGCAGTAGATGGAAGTGAAGTATGGGGTCCACTCAGTCAGCAAGACTACACTAGATGGGACAGACATCCATCATAAGCCCTGCATGCAGAATTCTGTCGAAAATTAATAAACGTACAAAGGAAAACACCAACAAATGCATGCAGGGCAGAATTAGGCCATTTGCCCTTGATAATAAATATCCAAAACAGATCACTTAAATTCTGGATGCACCTTAAACCAAGTCCCCACCACACACTGCAGTTTAAAGGATTCCAAATCCAAGAGCTACGAAAGAGCCCCCTCAGTCAGCTGGTTGTGAAACTAACTGACCCCATAACCACTAACATAGATGAGTTTCAGACCAGCACTGCTAACCAACCACAGATCAGAGTAAACCACATCATCACACAATGCAACAACTCATATGTGGAACATTGGGACATAGAAACCAAGTGACAACACAAATGAGGATGTTATGGGGCCCTAAAAAGAGAAGACAAACCAGCTGACTGTCTGTCCACTGTCAGAGACAGTCAGCACAGACACATCCTTATCAAGTACAAGCTCACTGACCATGGTCTAGCCACTGAAAAGGACAGACACACAACATCTTGGCTACCAAAAGAGCAACGAATATGTGGTCACTGTACGGCAGGTGAGGTGCAGACCGAGATGCACTTCCTGCTAAATTGTGAGACATTCCAGAACATAAGAGAAACATACCAGGAGACATTTGAAAAGCAGATTCCAAATGTTCTACTACTGGATGAGAAAGAACAATGGCCACTTATTTTAGGAGAGGGTCAAAGGTCACACCTTGCGGCACAATATGTGTCAGAATGCCATAGCCTAAGGGTCAGTGAGTGACCAAAACACTGTCAGTTACTGTCAGTTGCTGTTCAAGTGCTGTTCTGTGTTTCTGCCAGATCTATGTTTTCCTTTTCCTTTTTTCCTTTATTTGTTTTTGTGTTCAGTACTCCGTTGACCTGTTTTGCTTTGGCAATAATGTAATTAATGCAGTCATGCCAATAAAGCATCACTGAATTGAATTGAATTGAGAGACAGAGAGGGGGGGGAGTGAGCGAGAGAGAGAGGAGGAGGAGAGAGAGTGAGAGAGAGAGACCTCTGACCTTTAACCAAGCCTTTAATGTTCCAATTCTTCATTCACATCAAGATAACAACATTAATACAAATACTCCTATACATAGTGAAAAACACAACAATCACCATACACAGTAAAAACAAAAGGATACACACCTTGCCCTGTTTTTTTTCTCAAGAAATTAAGAAGAAGCACTTGGTTTTCCAGTGCACAGCACATCCCCATGTCCCCAAATCGAAATAAATCCTTCCAAGTTTGAACTAAGTTTGAAAAACATGAACTCGATTTTCAGCCAAGCAGCCACTAGACCCCTGAACATGAGACCCTGTTTCATTTTGTTCCTTCTACTAAGCCGAGCACTCATTTTTGCCTGACCTATCAGAAAATTAGCCAGCACTGTGCTGCCATGTACAGTTGTGTTCAAAATAATAGCAGTGTGTGTAAAAAAAGTGAGTAAAGCTCGGAATCCTTATAATAGCTTCAATTTCCATACACGCAAATGCATTGGGAACACTGCACATTCTATTCCAAATCAAAACATGAACAAAAAAATTATCAAATGTGTTATTCCTTTACAGAAAGTGAAGAAAAAGGAATATTAGGCTATTCAAAAAAAAATAGCAGTGTCTGCATTTTTCTTTACAAACCCAAACATTTACTGAATAAACTGAAAAATGCTTGAAGATTTAGATTTCCTGTGACTCACTGAACTAATATCTGGTTGTATAACCGCTGTTTTTGAGAACTACTCCACATCTGTGTTGCATGGATTCGCCCAGCATCTGGCACCTGTGAACAGGTATTCCAGCCTAGGACGAGTGGCCTACATTCCACAGTTCCTCTGCGTTTGACACCTGTTTTTTTCACAGCTGAATGACCTCCCTGATGGAACGCCACACTGCTATTATTTTGAACACGCCCCTTTCAATTAATGATTCAATTACACAGAATCAGCAGCATTCATGTCATGACTGTTGGGTGTGTTGTTTTTCTATTACTCTACTACACCTACTAGTAAGTTATTTGCCATGTAGAAATATAATTTCTACCAAAAACAGGGATTGATCTGCTTAGTGATGTTGGACTGCTATTATTTTGATCACAACTGTACCTCGGACCAAAGACAAACCTCTCCTAAACCTCTAACCCACTGCTGCAGTACAGAGAAAAGAGGGCTCAACCTGGGACACCTGAGCCATAAGTGCTGTGGAGTTTCCTCATCGTTACAGAAAGAGCAGTGGCTCGCTGCCCGAGGATCAATGTGTGCCACATGTCTGTTCATAGCCACAGCCCCGTGTACCACCCTCCACTATAGAGCCGCAGTGCGTTTCTCTATGGGGGGTTTGTACAGGGACCTCCAGCTGCCCCTGGGGGATGAGCTGGGTGCCAACACACTCAACCACCTCGACTCCTGCACGCCAGCTAGTGATGTTCTGTTGAGAACCTTTACGGTGACTGCGTACAAGGCCTTCTGTGATGTACTAAAGAAGTCATGTAGTTCTGGTGTTTTGAAAGACAGAATGGCCCCCTTCACTTCTTCCTGCTCCTCCACTGCTGCACGGATTGACAGAGATGGAAAAACAGCTGGCTGATCCTCTCAACACCCCGCTCCTAGTGCCTCTCTGAAGAAGCCAGGAAATGCACTGGTCACTTCCTCCAACAACCTCTCCATCAAACGAAGAGATTTAAAGCCAGTCTCTTGGCTAAAAATGCCCGCCGTCTTCCACTGTCCTCCTGATCTGAGACACACTAGCTTCGTAAGTCCAGCTCTTATGCGGGATCTCTGTACACTTACGGAGCTGAGCATCCTGCAGCATATCAGTGGGTTATGGAACAGTGGTTCCTCCCCTACACTGCCATAGAGCTGGGAGTAGTCCCTGTTGGTGCGTAAGACCGTTCCCCACGCTCGGAGGAAAGACTGATAGAAGGGTGTCGTAGTGAACTCCATGCCAGCCAGGTCCAGAAGGAACAAATCCTTGTCATAGTTCAGGTTCATAACCCTCCGAAGCAACAGAGAGACAGACAGACAGACAGACAGACAGACAGACAGACAGACAGACAGACAGACAGACAGACAGACAGACAGACAGACAGACAGACAGAGAGAGAGACTTTTTGACTTTTAAAATAACCTTTATTTACATCATAGTATAGATAGCCTTCATTCCCACTGTGTCAACATTACATTTTTTAAGCTAAAAAACCTCAAAAGGCATCATTACTGTGGCTCAATCAAATTACACACACACACACACACACACACACACACATTTATACTATACGTATAAGACATATAAGAAGCACAGCTCACCGTAAAAAGAGATGGTCCACCACAGATATGTGTGGACCACAACAAGAGTGACCTGCACCAGTCAACAGTTCAGTAAACATGGCCGCCTGTTCCCCAAGACTGTGGAGAGGATTTCATAGGGTGTACACAAAGCAGCTACTGGTGTCCAGTCCTTTAGAAGGGCTAAACCTCCCTTCTGAGGCAGCAGAGAGAGAACTGCACGCCTACAGGAAACCGGAAGTGTCTCTTTCTCAAAGCACGCCGTAAAAAAGTCCAGAAGATCCTGTCCCACGACACTCCAGAAGTGTTTTCAAAAAAGGCGGATGGCAGGACTTCCAGTCCTGGAGCCTTGCCCGCCGCCATCTGAGACACAGCAGCAGGCAGTTCATCCAGAGTCATGACCAAGCCCCGTGTGTCCTGTTCTGCTGGACCCAGCTGGACAGGATAGAGAAAGAGAGAGAGACAGAGAGGGAGGTGTAGGGAGGGCAGAGTTCAGAGATAGTGGCGGATCTGTGTTATCAGCAGTGTGCAGAGATGTGAAGATGTGAGCAGTGATGTGAAGATGTGAGTAGTGTGAGAGGGAGGAGGGAGAAGTGGGAGGAGAACAGACATGTCAGTTATTCTGCTCTGCTTCATATAAACACTCTACTGGACAAAAGAGTGATCCAGTTTACCTCTCTGACTACAGGTATGTGGTATTCTCTCTCTCTCTCTCTCCTCTCTCTCTCTCTCTCTCTCTCTCTCTCTGTCTCTCTCCTCTCTCTCCTCTCTCTCTCTCTCTGTCTCTCTCCTCTCTCTCTCTCTGTCTCTGTTTCTCTCTCTCTCACTCTCTCTCTCACTCTCTCTCACTCTCTCTCTCACTCACTCTCTCTCTCACTCTCTCTCTCTCTCTGTCTCTCTCCTCTCTCTCTCTCTCTCTGTCTCTCTCCTCTCTCTCCTCTCTCTCTCTCTCTCTCTGTCTCTCTCTCTCTCACTCTCTCTCTCACTCTCTCTCTCACTCACTCTCTCTCTCACTCTCTCTCTCTCTCTGTCCCTCTCTCCCTCTCTCTCTCTGTCTCTCTCTCTGTCTCTCTCCCTCTCTCTGTCTCTGTCTCTCCCTCTCTCTCTCTCTGTCTCTCTCCCTCTCTCTGTCTCTGTCTCTCCCTCTCTCTCTCTCTCTCTCTCTCTCTCTGTCTCTCTCTGTCTCTCTCCCTCTCTCTGTCTCTGTCTCTCCCTCTCTCTCTCTCTCTCTCTCTCTCTCTCTCTCTCTCTCTCTCTCTCTCTCTCTCTCTCTGTCTCTCTCTCTCTCTCTCTCTCTCTCTCTCTGTCTCTCTCTCTGTCTGTCTCTCTCTCCCTCTCTCTCTCCCTCTCTCTCTCTCTGTCTCTCTCTCTGTCTGTCTCTCTCTCTCTCTCTGTCTCTGTCTCTGTCTCTCTCTCTCTGTCTCTCTCTCTCTCTCTCTCTCTGTCTCTCTCTCTGTCTGTCTGTCTGTCTCTCTCTCTCTCTCTCTCTCTCTCTCTGTCTCTCTCTGTCTCTCTCCCTCTCTCTGTCTCTGTCTCTGTCTCTCTCTCTCTCTCTCTCTCTCTCTCTCTCTCTCTCTCTCTCTCTCTCTCTCTCTCTCTCTCTGTCTCTCTCTGTCTCTCTCTCTGTCTCTCTCTCTCTCTCTCTCTGTCTCTCTCTCTGTCTGTCTCTCTCTCCCTCTCTCTCTCCCTCTCTGTCTCTCTCTCTGTCTGTCTCTCTCTCTCTCTCTCTCTCTCTCTCTCTCTCTCTCTCTCTCTCTCTCTCTCTCTCTCTCTCTCTCTCTGTCTCTCTCTCTGTCTGTCTCTCTCTGTCTCTCTCTCTCTCTGTCTGTCTCTCTCTCTGTCTGTCTCTCTCTCCCTCTCCCCCCCCCCTCTCTCTCTGTCTGTCTCTCTCTCCCTCTCTCTCTCTGCATGCGGGAAGGTTGGGTACGTCAGCGTGAGTGAGGGCGTTGAATGAGCTTGAGCGTGTTTTTTGGATTAATTCACTTGTTCTCTACTGCTTTCACTTTTCTTTTCTTTTCTTTTCTTCTCTACATGGTAATGTGAGGGAAGTTTAATTTTACTTCGTCGTTGGTTGTTGGAAAGTGACTGGAGTGGCTGGTGGGAGGTTGGTGGTGTGCAATATGGCGTCCCTCCCCGGTGAGGGCTCGCCTCCCCTGTCTATCAGACACGGGGTTAGAGTGGTGGTGGACTCGCGGTCCACTGTGGAACAGGTTCTCCTGGCTGCAGGAGAACAGGTCGGCTATGAGAACATCACCTACGGCTCTCGGATGAACAAAGCCGTGGTGGCTTTTCTCCGAGAGGAGCGTTTAGTCCCCCTGCTGGTCGAGAGGGGCCTGGTGCTGGACGATCTGTTTGTAGCCGTCTCGCCATTGTTTGTGCCGTCGACACGTGTTACCGTGTCAGGCGTACCTCCGTTTATCCCGAGCGAGCTCATTGAGAAAGAACTGGGTCGTTTCGGGAAGTTTGCTTCATGTATTTGAATGATCCCTCAGAACATTTACAAGTGTCATTTAAGGTCAAATACGAACACGGCTTCTACACTTTGTACGCGAGTTCTGGCAGCATGAAGTGTTCTGAGTGCGGCGATGTCGGCCACAAACGCTCATCCTGCCCGCACAGGGAGCCCACAGCGGGCAGCAGTACAGGCGAGCCGCCGCCAGGAGGCGCCGCTGAGGGCGGTAGCCCGCAAACGGCGCCATCAGGCGGCAGGAGACACCGTAACCGGTGATCCACAACCTGGTATGGAAGGAAATGTACCAACTGAGCAGGACAGCAATACTGTAAATGATGGTAATTTGAGTGGTACTGAAGCACAGGATGCGGATGTATGCAGAGACAGAGGACAGACAGAACCAGCGGGAGACAGTCACCCAGCCGAGGCTGAGAGTCAGGTCTCTGCAACAGGTGAGTCACACTGTGAAGACGCTGGAAATGAAGATGAGGACATGTTAGAGGATGATAGCCTATCTCAGTTTGCTGATATTGTGTCGCAAGATGATCAGCAGTCATACTCATTGAAAGAGATTAATGATTTCCTTGACGAAACCTATGGCAGACAGTCTGTGGATGTAACAGATTTCTTCTCGGATGTGGACAGGTTTGTTAGTTCTGTTATGAAGATTAGAAAAACAGCTGGATATGAAGAGCTCAGTAAGCAGAAGAGGTTTCGTCTGAAGAAGATTCTGACGAAACTCAGGAAAGAAAAGCGAGGGAAGGTGCCTTTAACAGTTCAAAACTGAAATATATGTGATACACAAAAGGTGTTTTATTTTCTCTCTTGGAAAGTTTTCACTGTCTTATCCTTCCTTTTCTCTCTTCTTTTAATGGACGGTTTGCGAGTAGGGAGTCTAAATATTAACGGAGGACGGGATAGAGTTAAGCGAGGTGTGGTAGCTGAGCTGATCAGAGCTAAGAACATAGATGTGCTCCCCCTACAGGAAACACACAGCTCTGCAGACAACGAGATAGAGTGGGGAATGAGTTGGGCAGGACAGGTTGTTTTGAGCCATGGTACCAACTTTAGTGCAGGTGTAGCTGTTCTCTTTTCGCAGCGCCTCCTTTTGACAAATGTTTTGACATGTGAAGTGGAGCAGGGCAGGATCCAGGTAGTTCAGGCAACAATCCGAGGAATACCCTTTGTGTTTATAAATGTGTATGCTTATAATACAGGCACTGGTCGCTTGAGATTGTATAGCAAACTGAGGGATAAGCTCAAACAATTTAACAGTGGCTCATCATAGTGGTGGGAGGAGACTGGAATTGCACTACACACCCTACAGTTGAAAGAAACTCAGAAGAGCCCCATCCACCGTCAGCTTCTTTTCTGTCCACTGTGGTTGCAGAAACGACCTTACGGATGTTTGGAGGACACTTAATCCAATAGTTAGGCAGTACACATGGGTAAAAGCTACGGAGGGTAGTGTGAGGGCAGCCAGGTTGGACAGGATTTACCTCAATCAGACATACAACAACAGGTTGATTAAGTCCACGATATCACCTGTGGGATTTTCAGATCACCATTTAGTAGTGGCAGATTTTTCTTTACAAGTTCAATTTCGACACTGTTCTCACTGGCACTTCGACGTGCGGCTAACGCAGGATAAAGCCTTCTGTCAGTTCTTCTCTGACTTCTGGAGTCATTGGGGGCTGAGGAAAAAGGATTTTGAGAGCTTAGCTCGATGGTGGGAGGTAGGAAAAACACAAATTAGGATTTTCTGTCAGCAATACAAACAACACACTCTCGATGTGGAGAAACTTTGTCTTGATGAATTAGAGAGAGAAATTAGGATATTAGAAGGCGAAGTAATTATTGGACATGATGGTGACAGCAGCACTTTGGAAAGTAGGAGGAAGGCTTTAGGTAGGTTCCTACATGAGAGAGCAAAGGGGGCTTTAATCAGGACCCGACTTGCCACCATCAAAGACATAGATGCTCCAACTTCTTTTTTCTTTAAACTCGAGAGGAAAATTAGAAAGAACAATGTGATGATGCACCTCAAACTTCCCAGTGGGGCAATTACAACTGATCCATCAGAGATGAGGAAGTTGGCCACAGACTTCTACAGCAGCCTGTTCAGTGCGGAGACCTGTGACTCTGGCTGTGTGGGGGAGATACTGGAGGGACTGCCTCAGCTGGGTGAAACACAGGTGACTTCGCTGGAGTCCCCCGTCTCCTTTGATGAGATGTCTGCAGCGGTTCAGCAGCTCAGCTGTGGCAAAGCCTCTGGAGTTGATGGACTTCCTTCAGAGTTCTACAAGACGTTTTGGACTCAAATTGGACGAGACTTACACGATGTTTTTAAAGAATGTTTGAACTCTGGAACTCTACCTTTGAGTTGTAGACGGGCTGTCCTGACACTGCTACCAAAAAAGGGAGATCTTGGCCTACTAAAAAACTGGAGGCCAGTTTCATTGTTAATTTTCGACAGAATTCTGCATGCAGGGCTTCTGATGGATGTCTGTCCCATCTAGTGTAGTCTTGCTGACTGAGTGGACCCCATACTTCACCTCCATATACTGCAATGGACAGGATGACACTGTCAAAGATTTTGGACCAGATTTTAATTGGGATGTTTATTTTATAGGATTGTCTTTTTAATACATAGAAAGCTCTTCGGGCTTTCTCTTTAAGTGCATTCACTGCCAGACCAAAGCTTCCCGAAGCACTGACCCTCAGTCCCAGGTCATCATAACTTAACGTGTGCTCTAGGGCGGTGTTACCTAGAGTAAATAGGTGTCTACTTTCCTGACTCCTGGGCTTCTTCTGGAAGATCATAATGTTTGGGGTTTTTTTTAAGTTTACTGCCAGGGCCCAGATCTGACAGTATTTCTCTAGCAGATCCAGATGCTGCTATAGACCCTGTTCTGTGAGTGACAGCAGCACCAGGTCATCTGCATAGAGTAATAATTTAACTTGTGTGTTGTTTAGGGTGAGGTCAGGAGCTGCAGACTGTTTCAGTAACACCGCTAACTCATTGATGTAGCTATTGAATGGGGTTGGACTTAAACTGCAGCCCTGTCTCACCCCTTGTCCTTGAGCGAAGTATTCTGTTCTTTTGTCGCCAAGCTTTACTCCGCACTTATTTTCCAAATATATAGATTTGATTATGTCAAATTATGTCATTTGATCATGTCTCTGTCTCTGTTTGTCTGTCTCCCTCTGTCTCTGTCTCTCTCTCTCTGCACTGCATGTTGGGAGTTTGGTGGTGGAGAGCGTGGTGAGTTTGGTGGAGAGTCTGTGATTTTTTCTCGTTTTTTCCCCCTTTCTTTGTCCTACTGTGATTATTGTATGGTTGTTGTGTAGTTGTGGTTGTTCTTAGTGTAGTTTGGTGTGTTTTCGGTGGTTGTTTTTGGGGGACAGTGAGCCGTGCTTCCTGCCAGGCATGGCTGACGGTGGCTGATGGTGGTGAGCAGCAGGCCGAGGTGGCTGATGGTGGTGAGCTGCGGGCCAGTGTGGTTGATAGTGGCTGACGGTGGTGAGCTGCGGGCCAGTGTGGTTGATGGTGGCTGGCGGTGGTGAGCTGCGGACCAGTGTGGCTGATGGTGGCTGGCGGTGGTGAGCAGCAGGCTGAGATAGTTGACAACGGGGAGAGGAGAAGCGGGCGGCGGATGCCGCCCAAGACTGATCCCCCTGTGCAGAGTGAGGCTTGTGGCTCTGTGGTCGGAGCCACCGGTGCATGCGGCTCTGTGTCTACAGATAATTTAGCAGGGGGGTGTAGGCTGACCCTGTGGTCAGGACAGTGCAGAGGGAAGACGACATGGGGAGGTCGGAGGAGGTTTCAGTACAGGGGGCCGAGCAGCTGCAGGTTGAAATGGACAGTGGGGCAGAGGAGCAGGTGATGGAGCCTGCTGGTTGGCGTGACAATGTGACTGCCCTGGAGTGTGAATCTGAAGCTGAATCTGACAGTGTGTCTGTAGCAGACAGTGATTCTCAGTCTGTAAACTTATACTCATTGGAGGAGGTTAACAGTTTTCTAGATGAGACATATGGTAAATCGGTTCATGTCAAGGATTCCATTCGGTCAGTTACTGCACTGTGGCAGGATGGTGGGTTGGTCAGTTGCTACACTGCAGCAGGATGTTGGATTTGTCAGTTGCTACACTGCAGCAGGATGTTGGATTGGTCAGTTACTACACTGTGGCAGGATGTTGGGTTGGTCAGTTGCTACACTGCGGCAGGATGTGGGGTTGGTCAGTTGCTATACTGTAGCAGGATGTGGGGTTGGTCAGTTGCTACACTGCAGCAGGATGTTGGGTTGGTCAGTTGCTACACTGCGGCAGGATGTTGTGTTGGTCAGTTGCTATACTGTAGCAGGATGTGGGGTTGGTCAGTTGCTACACTGCGGCAGGATGTTGGGTTGGTCAGTTGCTACACTGCAGGATGTTGGGTTGGTCAGTTACTACACTGTGGCAGGATGTTGGGTTGGTCAGTTACTACACTGCGGCAAGATGTTGGGTTGGTCAGTTGCTACACTGCGGCAGGATGTTGGGTTGGTCAGTTGCTACACTGCGGCAGGATGTTGGGTTGGTCAGTTACTACACTGCAGCAAGATGTTGGGTTGGTCAGTTGCTACACTGTGGCAGGATGTTGGGTTGGTCAGTTGCTACACTGTGGCAAGATGTTGGGTTGGTCAGTTGCTACACTGTGGCAGGATGTTGGGTTGGTCAGTTGCTACACTGTGGCAGGATGTTGGGTTGGTCAGTTGCTACACTGTAGCAGGATGTGGGGTTGGTCAGTTACTACACTGTGGCAGGATGGTGGGTTGGTCAGTTGCTACACTGCGGCAGGATGTGGGGTTGGTCAGTTGCTACACTGTGGCAGGATGTGGGGTTGGTCAGTTGCTACACTGTGGCAGGATGTGGGGTTGGTCAGTTGCTACACTGCGGCAGGATGTGGGGTTGGTCAGTTGCTACACTGTGGCAGGATGTGGGGTTGGTCAGTTGCTACACTGTAGCAGGATGTGGGGTTGGTCAGTTGCTACACTGCAGCAGGATGTTGGGTTGGTCAGTTGCTACACTGTGGCAGGATGTGGGGTTGGTCAGTTGCTACACTGTGGCAGGATGTGGGGTTGGTCAGTTGCTATACTGTAGCAGGATGTGGGGTTGGTCAGTTGCTACACTGCAGCAGGATGTTGGGTTGGTCAGTTGCTACACTGCGGCAGGATGTTGTGTTGGTCAGTTGCTACACTGTAGCAGGATGTGGGGTTGGTCAGTTACTACACTGTGGCAGGATGGTCAGTTGCTACACTGTGGCAGGATGTGGGGTTGGTCAGTTGCTACACTGTAGCAGGATGTGGGGTTGGTCAGTTGCTACACTGCAGTAGGATGTGGGGTTGATCAGTTGCTACACTGCAGCAGGATGTGGGGTTGGTCAGTTGCTATACTGTAGCAGGATGTGGGGTTGGTCAGTTACTACACTGTAGCAGGATGTGGGGTTTGTCAGTTGCTACACTGTGGCAGGATGTGGGGTTGGTCAGTTGCTACCCTGCGGCAGGATGTGGGGTTGGTCAGTTGCTACACTGCGGCAGGATGTGGGGTTTGTCAGTTGCTACACTGCGGCAGGATGTGGGGTTTGTCAGTTGCTACACTGCGGCAGGATGTGGGGTTGGTCAGTTGCTACACTGCGGCAGGATGTGGGGTTTGTCAGTTGCTACACTGCGGCAGGATGTGGGGTTGGTCAGTTGCTACACTGCGGCAGGATGTGGGGTTGGTCAGTTGCTACACTGTAGCAGGATGTGGGGTTGGTCAGTTGCTACACTGCAGCAGGATGTGGGGTTGGTCAGTTGCTACACTGCAGCAGGATGTGGGGTTGGTCAGTTGCTATACTGTAGCAGGATGTGGGGTTGGTCAGTTACTACACTGCAGCAGGATGTGGGGTTTGTCAGTTGCTACACTGTGGCAGGATGTTGGGTTGGTCAGTTACTACACTGCGGCAAGATGTTGGGTTGGTCAGTTGCTACACTGCAGCAGGATGTTGGGTTGGTCAGTTGCTACACTGTGGCAGGATGTGGGGTTGGTCAGTTGCTACACTGTGGCAGGATGTTGGGTTGGTCAGTTGCTACACTGTGGCAGGATGTGGGGTTGGTCAGTTGCTACACTGCAGCAGGATGTGGTGTTGGTCAGTTGCTACACTGTGGCAGGATGTGGGGTTGGTCAGTTGCTACACTGTGGCAGGATGTGGGGCTGGATGTGCTGGATAGCAGGAAAGGTTACCGTCTAGAGAAACATGTCCCTGGTCTAAGGAGAGATGTGGAGGTGCCTATGGCAGACATGGTGAAGAAGCTGGATCTCAGGTCAGATGCACCATGACCACACAACACTTGGTGTTTCTTCTCAGCTGTCTTCTTCTGTCTGGTTTCTTACTGGCTGGTCTGTCTTCTCCGCCCAAGCAGAAGAGGCTGGGTGTGGTTTTCTACAAGGAACACACAGTGACGACACAGAAGCGATAGACTGGGGCTTATGGTGGGCAGGGCAGCTTGTCCTTAGCCATGGCACACATTTTAGTGCAGGAGTTGCCATTTTTGTTTTCTTCTGCCTTACATGCAGCCATGTTGTCCAGCACAGAGAAGGGTGGGGTTCTCATGGTGGCAGCTGAAGTGGAGGAGTTAATGTTTACTTTTGTTAATGTTTATGCACCAGAAAACGGCTCTGAGTGTGGAGGGCTTGTTGCCATGTTGCAAGCTGGATGAGGGGCATTACTCCAGGAGGGTGTGTTGTGTTGGACGGTGACCTGGAAGATGTTTCTGGCTCACACCTTGATCACCAGAATGACGCTGCTCTACACTGTAAAAGACAGCAGCTGGACCCCTTCCTGCGAGACAGAGCTGCAGGAGCTTTAGTCCGAGCACGCTTCACTGGACTCCAAGACATGGACGCACCAACCGCTTTCTTCTTTACTTTAGAGAAGTCAGTGGTTCACACAAGCCAGGTGGTGCGTCTTTGTCTCCCTGATGGACAGGTGACCACAGATCCCACTGAGATGAGGACACATGCAGTGGACTTCTACACGGGCTTGTTCAGGCCAGAGGGCTGTGATGTGGGCTCTGCTGCGGATCTACAGGGTCTTCCTCAGCTGGGTCCAGCAGAACAGGACACACGGGGCTTGGTCATGACTCTGGATGAACTGCCTGCTGCTGTGTCTCAGATGGCGGCGGGCAAGGCTCCAGGACTGGAAGTCCTGCCATCCGCCTTTTTTGAAAACACTTCTGGAGTGTCGTGGGACAGGATCTTCTGGACTTTTTTACGGCGTGCTTTGAGAAAGAGACACTTCCGGTTTCCTGTAGGCGTGCAGTTCTCTCTCTGCTGCCTCAGAAGGGAGGTTTAGCCCTTCTAAAGGACTGGACACCAGTAGCTGCTTTGTGTACACCCTATGAAATCCTCTCCACAGTCTTGGGGAACAGGCGGCCATGTTTACTGAACTGTTGACTGGTGCAGGTCACTCTTGTTGTGGTCCACACATATCTGTGGTGGACCATCTCTTTTTACGGTGAGCTGTGCTTCTTATATGTCTTATACGTATAGTATAAATGTGTGTGTGTGTGTGTGTGTGTGTGTGTAATTTGATTGAGCCACAGTAATGATGCCTTTTGAGGTTTTTTAGCTTAAAAAATGTAATGTTGACACAGTGGGAATGAAGGCTATCTATACTATGATGTAAATAAAGGTTATTTTAAAAGTCAAAAAGTCTCTCTCTCTCTCTGTCTGTCTCTTCTCTGTCTGTCTATCTGTGTCTTTCTCTCTCTGTGTCTGTCTGTCTGTCTGTCTGTTGCTTTCTCTCTCTGTGTCTGTCTGTCTATCTGTGTCTTTCTCTCTCTGTGTCTGTCTGTCTGTCTGTCTGTCTGTCTCTCTCTCTGTGTCTTTCTCTCTCTGTGTCTGTCTGTCTTTGTCTCTGTCTGTCTGTCTAGCTCTCTTTCTCTGTCTCTCTCTGTCTCTGTCTCTCTGTCTTGGACACACCCACACAGCTGACATCAAGTGTTTCTCTCTGTCGTGGTTTTCAGAGTCTTGTCCTGGCCGGAGGTGACGGGGACTGGACCACCATGGCCTCCAGCACGCCTCGAGACAAGTCAGTAGACCCAAAACGTTACTAGTGCTAGTTACTAGTACTAGTTACTAGTACTAGTTACTAGTACCCTACATAGATCACTGCAGATTCCTACTAGCATGAACACACCTTCTGTTGTCCTGTCCCTACTGTTCATGTTGGTCTTAGGACAGGTCCCAGTACAACAGCTGAAGAACACCAGTATACAGTTATACAATGAGTTATTACACTATACAGCTGTATATAACATTACTATAAAGACAGCATTACATGATAATATAAAGATTATATCAAATTATAAAGATATTATTGTGAGGTATATCCTGTCACTACTGTACATGTTGGTCTTAGGACAGGTCCCAGTACAACAGCTGAAGAACACCAGTATACAGTTATACAATGAGTTATTACACTTTACAGCTGTATATAACATTACTATAAAGACAGCATTACATGATAATATAAAGATTATATCAAATTATAAAGATATTATTGTGAGGTATATCCTGTCACTACTGTACATGTTGGTCTTAGGACAGGTCCCAGTACAACAGCTGAAGAACACCAGTATACAGTTATACAATGAGTTATTACACTATACAGCTGTATATAACATTACTATAAAGACAGCATTACATGATAATATAAAGATTATATCAAATTATAAAGATATTATTGTGAAGTATATCCTGTCACTACTGTACATGTTGGTCTTAGGACAGGTCCCAGTACAACAGCTGAAGAACACCAGTATACAGTTATACAATGAGTTATTACACTATACAGCTGTATATAACATTACTATAAAGACAGCATTACATGATAATATAAAGATTATATCAAATTATAAAGATATTATTATGAAGTATATCCTGTCACTACTGTACATGTTGGTCTTGGGACAGGTCCCAGTACAACAGCTGAAGAACACCAGTATACAGTTATATAATGAGTTATTACACTATACAGCTGTATATAACATTACTATAAAGACAGCATTACATGATAAAGATTATATCAAATTATAAAAATATTATTATGAAGTATATCCTGTCACTACTGTACATGTTTGTCTTAGGACAGGTCCCAGTACGACAGCTGAAGAACACCAGTATACAGTTATATAATGAGTTATTACACTATACAGCTGTATATAACATTACTATAAAGACAGCATTACATGATAATATAAAGATTATATCAAATTATAAAGATATTATTATGAAGTGTATCCTGTCACTACTGTACATGTTGATCTTAGGACAGGTCCCAGTACAACAGCTGAAGAACACCAGTATACAGTTATACAATGAGTTATTACACTATACAGCTGTATATAACATTACTATAAAGACAGCATTACATGATAATATAAAGATTATATCAAATTATAAAGATATTATTATGAAGTATATCCTGTCACTACTGTTCATGTTGGTCTTAGGACAGGTCCCAGTACAACAACTGAAGAACACCAGTATACAGTTATACAATGAGTTATTACACTATACAGCTGTATATAACATTACTATAAAGTCAGCATTACATGATAAAGATTATATCAAATTATAAAGATATTATTGTGAAGTATATGTATGTACAAATGATGTCGTATAGTACTGTGTCATGTGATCCTTGTTGTACATTTACATGGTCTGCATGGGTCTTTTTGTCCTCACCGGCCTTCCGTTGTGGCTCATTTGAAAGTTTTCCTGCTTAGCAGCCACAAGTTAAAGCATTTAAACTTGTAAACACAGGATTTTATTTACAAGACTGTGATGGAGACCTCAAACACAGCAACAACACACACATTACTTTACTGAGTGTTCATTCTCGGAGTGAATAAGATAGATAGACACAGAGACACAGACGGGTGATGACTGCACATTCCCTCTAAATTACGTATCAATCAATCAATCAACCAATCACCCAGTCAATCAGTCAATCAAACTGTATTTCTATAGTACTTTTCATACAGGCTGGTGTAGTTCAAAGTGCTTCACAGGCAACTGACAAGCCGATTATAATAATAATAATAATAATAATAATAAATTGATAATGATGATAATAATAATTATAAAAATAACAATAATAATAAATGAATGATTATAATAATGATGATAATAATAATTATAAAAAATAATTAGACCTAATAATAATGATAATAATAATAATAACACCTGGGAAGGGAGCTCACTGGCGGACATCTGGTGGCCGGGCCTTGGCCCATGGGGCCCGGTCGGGCCCAGCCTGAAAAAACGACATGGAGCCACCACCCCGTTGACCCACCAGACGCGGGGATGAGCATTGGGGTAGGGTGCAGTGCAGGCCGGGCGGTAGACAAAGGCGCAGAGTGGAACGTCACCTCTCTAGCAGAGAAGGAGCCTGAGCTGGTGTGGAAGGTGGAGCGGTACCAAGAAGATATAGTTGGGCTCACCTCCACACATAGCATGGGCTCTGGTACCAAACACCTGGAGAGGGGCTGGACTCATTACTTTTCCGGAGCTGGCCGAGGTGGCAGGCGCCGGGCGGGTGTGGGGATACTCACAAGTCCCTGGTTGAGCGCCGCCATGTTGGAGTTCTCCCCGGGGAATGAGAGGGTCACCTCTATATGACTGCGAGTCGGGGAGGGGGGGGCTCTGACTGTTGTGTGTGCTTATGCACTGAATAGCACCGAATAACCGAGTACCCGGACTTCTTGCAGTCTCTGGGTGGTGTCCTGGATAGGGCTCCACCTCCAGACTCTATAGTTCTGCTAGGGGACTTCAACGCTCATGGGGCAACGATGAAGAAACCTGGAGGGGCGTGATTGGGAGGAACGGCCTCCCCGAGCTGACCCGAGCGGTGCCTTGGTAGTGGACTCCTGTGCGAGTCCATAGACCATATAGGACAGCATTATAGTAGTCCTGCCTGCCTGATATAAAAGTGTGCATTTGTTTCTCTGTGTCACTCAGAGAGTGGTCACCATTTAGCAATACTTTTTTTGGGGGGGGATTTTTCCTCGTTTTATCCCAACTGTACTTGGCCATTTACCCCACTCTGCCGACCCGTCCAGGTCTCTGCTCCACCCCCTCTGCCAATTCGAGGAGGGCTGCAGACTACCACATACCTCCTCCCATACATGTGGAGTCACCAGCCACTTCTTTTCACCTGACAGTGAGGAGTTTCACCAGGGGGACATGGTGCATGGGAGGATCACGCTATTCCCCCCAGTTCCCCCTCCCCCCCGAACAGGAGCCCCGACTGATCAGAGGAGGCGCTAGTGCAGCGACCAGGACACATACCCACATCCGGCTTCCCACCCTCAGACACAGCCAATTGTGTCTGTAGGGACGCCCGCCCAAGAGGGCGGCAACATGGGGATTCGAACCGCCAATCCCCATGTTGGTAGGCAATGGAATAGACCACCATGCCACTCCGATGCCCTAGCAATACTTTTGATGTGATAAGAAGCAGATTTGTTGACAGACTCCACATAAGCCTTAAAGTTCAGATCTGAGTCAAAAGACAACACCAAGGTTTCTTGCGTGTTGGCTTGGGGTGAGTCCAAGGGAATTTATTTTGAGGACCAGTTTCTCTCTCTGAGCTTTAGAACCTTTGTCTAAAATTTCTGTTGTATCTTGGTTGAGCTGTAAAAAGTTTTGTGACATCCAGATATTAATATCTAAAATACATTTAAAAAGGGAATCAATTGGTCCTGTGTCATCAGGAGACACCGCTACATGAAGTTGCGTGTCATTAGCATAACTATGGAAAGAGATGTGATGTCTCCTAATGACATTACCAAGGGTAACATATAGTATAAACTAAAAATAAAAATAATGAAAAAACCTAACTTGTAAAATTACAGTATCTACAGTACTAATACTGCTACTACTACCACTACTACTACTACTGCTACTATTACTAATACTACTACTTTCGGCTGCTCCCGTTAGGGGGCGCCACAGCGGATCATCTGTTTCCATCTCTTCCTGTCCTCTGCATCTTCCTCTGTCACACCAGCCACCTGCATGTCCTCCCTCACCACATCCATAAACCTCCTCTTTGGCCTTCCTCTTCTCCTCTTCCCTGGCAGCTCCATATTCAGCATCCTTCTCCCAGTATACCCAGCATCTCTCCTCCACACATGTCCAAACCATCTCAATCTTGTCTCTCTTGCTTTGTCTCCAAACCGTCCAACCTGAGCTGTCCCTCTAATATACTCCTTCCTAATCCTGTCCTTCTTCATCACTCCCAGTGAAAATCGTATCATCTTCATCTCTGCCACCTCCAGCTCCACCTCCTGTCTTTTCATCAGTGCCACTGTCTCCACACCATATAACATAGCTGGTCTCACTACCATCTTGTAAACCTTCCCTTTAACTCTTGCTGGTACCCTTCTGTCACACATCACTCCTGACACTCTTCTCCACCCACTCCACCCTGCCTGCACTCTCTTCTTCACCTCTCTCCTGCACTCCCCGTTACTTTGGACAGTTGACCCCAAGTATTTTAACTCAAATGCCTTTGTCACCTCCGCTCCTTACATCCTGACCATTCCACTGTCCTCCCTCTCATTCACGCATAGGTATTCCGTCTTGCTCCTACTGACTTTCATTCCTCTTCTCTCCAGTGCATACCTCCACCTCTCCAGGCTCTCCTCCACCTGCACCCTATTCTCACTACAGATCACAATGTCATCCACAAACATCATCGTCCATGGAGACTCCTGCCTGATCTCCTCCGTCAACCTGTCCATCACCACTGCAAACAAGAAAAGGCTCAGAGCCGATCCTTGATGTAATCCCACCTCCACCTTGAACCCATCTGTCATTCCAACCACACACCTCACCACTGTCCCACTGCCCTCATACATATCCTGCACCACTCCTACATACTTCTCTGCAACTCCTGACTTCCTCATACAATATCACACCTCCTCTCTCGGCACCCTGTCGTATGATTTCTCTAAATCCACAAAGACACAATGCAACTCCTTCAGGCCTTCTCTATACTTCTCCATCAACATTCTCAAAGCAAACATCACATCTTTGGTGCTCTTTTCTGGCATGAAACCATACTGCTGCTCGCTAATCGTCACCTTCATTGCACATTGTCCATCTTGGGAGAGACAGCCGTCCTCTGTTGCTCTCCCTGAGGTTTCTTCCTATTTTTTTCTCCCTGTTGAAGGTTTTTTAGGGAGTTGTTCCTTTTCTAATGCGAGGTTCTAAGGACAGGATGGTGATGGTGTGTTGCTGTAAAGCCCTTGAGGCAAATTTTTAATTTGTGATATTGGGCTATTGGAAGTCGTCGCTTCGTCGCCTGCAGCCTGTACAAAATGCAGCTGCTCACCTGCTGACAGGGAAGAAGCGACGTGATCACGTGATGCCTGTACCGGCCTCCCTTCATTGGCTTCCTGACTGTTTTAGGATCCAGTTTAAGATTTTATTACTTCAAGTCGTTAAATGGGCTGGCACCACCTTATTTATCTGAGCTAATATAGTATTATCATACACCAGCCAGAGCACTCAGGTCAGCAAACCAGATGCTCCTACATGTTCCGAGTCCAGGCTTAAGAACAGGGGTGACAGAGCCTCTGCAGTGGCTGATCTCTGGAACAACTTACCAGTACACATAAGATCTGCTGAGACCCTAGAGGCTTTTAAATCTTGGTTAAAGACCTACCTCTTCTCGCTGGCATTCAATTCAAGTTGAGCTAGACACCGTGATTTTATTGTGGAAATATGCTTTTACTCTTGTGTTTTATTGTTTACATTTTAATTCCTTTATTTTACTTTGACATGTATTTTGACATTCATATCTGTTACTTATTCTATATTGTATTTTCAGCTTGTGCAGCACTTTGGTTCAACTGTGGTTGTTTTAAATGTGCTATATAAATAAACTTGACTTGACTATACAAATAAAATTGACTTGACCTCTCCTCTTAACCTAGCTTCTATTACTCTTTCCCATATCTTCATGCTGTGGCTGATCAACTTTATACCTCTGTAGTTGTTACAGTTCTGCACATCGCCCTTGTTCTTGAAAATCGGTACCAGTATGCTTCTTCTCCACTCCTCAGGCATCCTCTCACTTTCCAAAATTGTGTTAAACAATCTAGTTAAAAACCCCACTGCCATCTCTCCTAAACACCTCCATGCCTCCACAGGTATGTCATCAGGACCAACTGCCTTTCCACTCTTCATCCTCTTCATAGCTGCCCTCACTTCCTCCTTGCTAATCCACTGCACTTCCTGATCCAACCTTCTGTCCCCAAATAGCATCCAGATGTGGGCCACTTCAGGCAATGGTGCGGCACTTATGGCCTTCTTCTGGCCCTGGCAAAATGAATGTGAGCCTGAAGTGGCCCACATGTATAATAACAAATATGGCCCAAATAAGCCAAATCAAATGTGGGCCTTTTCTGGCAAAGACGTGGTGCTCTCAGCAACATGCAGTCTGGATGTGACCCTGAAGTGGCCCGT
Source organism: Lampris incognitus (assembly GCF_029633865.1). NCBI lineage: Eukaryota > Metazoa > Chordata > Actinopteri > Lampriformes > Lampridae > Lampris > Lampris incognitus. The sequence continues at coordinate 69,766,257 of NC_079215.1, read as the reverse complement.
GTGGTAAATGGTGAGTATGGCCCAAATATCACAAAACAAACATGGGCCACCTTTGGCAAATATGTGGCACATGCAGCATTGCTATGGCTTGGTTCTGGCCCAGATCTGGCAAACAGCAGGCGACCACCGAAGTGCCATCATTCCACGCGGTATGTGGGCCGGATGAAAGAAAGATGAAAGCTGGGTGTGGAACGGGTCTGGGCCTCAACAATTTTGCTATCTAGGTCTCTATGTTCCTCATTCATCAGTCCCTCAAAGTACTACTTCCACCTTCTCAGCAAACTCTCCTCGCTTGTCAGCACATTTCCATCTCCATCCTTGATCACCCTAACCTGCTGCACATCCTTCCCAGCTCAGTCCCTCTGTCTAGCCAATCGGTACAAGTCCTTTTGTCCTTCGTTAGTGTCTAACCTGTCATACAACTCACCATACGCCTTTTCCTTTGCCTTTGCCATCTCTCTCTTCTCTTTACGTGGCATCTGCTTGTACTCCTGTCTATGTTCTTCATCTCTCCGACTATCCCACTTCTTCTTTGCCAACCTCTTCCTCTGTATACTTTGCTGTACTTCCTCATTCCCCCACCAAGTCTCCTTCTCTTCCTTCCTCTGTCCTGATGACACTCCAAGTACCTTCCTAGCTGTCTCCCTCACTATTTCTGCAGTGCTTTTCCAGCCATCTGGCAGCTCTTCACTACCACCCAGTGCCTGTCTTACCTCCTGCCTGAACTCCACACAACAGTCTTCCTTCTTCAACTTCCACCATTTGATCCTTGGCTCTGCCTTCACTCTCTTCCTCTTCTTGGTCTCCAAAGTCATCCTACAGACCACCATCCGATGCTGCCTAGCTACTTTCTCCCCTGTCACCACCTTGCAGTCTCCAATCCCTTTTAGATGGCGCCTCCTACATAAGATATAGTCCACCTGTGTGCACTTTCCTCCGCTCTTATATGTCACCCTGTGTTCCTCCCTCTTCTTGAAATATGTATTCACCACAGCCATTTCCATCCTTTTCACAAAATCCACCATCTGTTCTTCCACATTTCTCTCCTTGACTCCATACCTACCCATCACCTCCTCACCACCTCTGTTCCCTTCACCGACATACCCATTAAAGTCCTCTCCGATCACCACTCTCTAGTCCTTGGGTACCCTCTCCACCACGTCATCCAACTCACTCCAGAATTCTTCTTTCTCTTCCATCTCACACCCAACTTGCGGGGCATATGTGCTGATAACATTCAGCAATACACCTTCAATTCCCAGCTTCATACTCATCACTCTGCCTGACACTCTCTTCACCTCCAGCACACTCTTGACATACTCTTCCTTCAGAATTACCCCTACCCCATTACTCCTCCCATTCACACCATGGTAGAAGAGTTTGAACACTCCTCCGATACTCCTGGCCTTACTCCCCTTCCACCTGGTGTCTTGCACACACAGTATCCTACCTTTCTTCTCTCCATCATATCAGCCAGCTCTCTCCCTTTACCAGTCATAGTGCCAACATTCAAAGTTCCGACTCTCACCTCCACACTCCTACCCCTCCTCCTCTCCTGCTGCCTCTGCACATGCCTTCCTCCTCTCCTTCTCCTTCGCCCAACAGTAGCATAGTTTCCACCGGCACCCTGCTGGCCAACAGTTCCACTGGGTGTTGTTGGTAACCCGGGCCTCAACTGATCCAGTATGGAAATCTGATTAATGATCCGCATATTTATTTACAGTCAAGCACGAGAAATTGAAAACTAAATCTGAAAATAACTACAAATAAACTAAAAATAAGCCAAAAAGTCAAACTACAGAATCTTTTGTAGAAGTGTAAGATAAAACATTTTAACTTGATAGAAAGCACTCAATATGTGAAGATGACTGTGACTGTTTTCTAAAAGGAGATGTTTAAGAGATTGTCCTGCTGGACTGTGTTGACTCCATGCAGAAGTGTCAGTTAATACTCATCAGCGAAGTGTTGGTCTTTATGTTTTAATGATGGCTTGGCTCATAAACAGATGAACTAGTCTTCTTTGAGATATTGCCATGAACATTGTGCTTTGTTGTGTGTGCAGGTATTCTGCTGTATGGCTCATCTTCTTCATGCTGGGCCTGGGCACGCTCTTACCCTGGAACTTCTTTATGACCGCCACCATGGTGATAACATCACTTCCTGTCCCCCCCCCCACCTCCAGCACAGTCTCACCTCTCTACTGTCCGAAAGCCAGACACCTGTTTATGTTTCAATCCTCATTTTATCAAATAAAAACATACTAAACCGAAAAGAGTTAACTCCTGAAGAAAAAGGATGTGGCATTTTTCAGAGATGAATAACATAACCGGGAATGACTCACCACTGCAGCAAAAGCTGCCAGCTAATATGAAATCAAAACATCTGTTTATCTATCTATCTATCTATCTATCTATCTATCTATCTATCTATCTATCTATCTATCTATCTATCTATCTATCTATCTATCTATCTATCTATCTATCTGTCTATGTGTCTGTCTGTCTGTCTGTCTGTCTGTCTGCAGTATTTCACCAGTCGCCTGAAGGACTCATCAGTGTCAGAGGTTGGGGTTAACAGGACGGAGGAGGGAGACAGACGGAGCCATCTGGAATCTAAATTCAACAACGTGATGACGCTGTGCGCCATGCTTCCCCTCCTGCTCTTCACCTGTCTCAACTCCTTCCTGCACTCTCTGTAGGTTACCTCAGCCAATCACAGTTCTCACAGGCTCTCCTCTCAGCCAATCACAGTTCTCACAGGCTCTCCTCTCAGCCAATCACAGTTCTCACAGCCTCTCCTCTCAGCCAATCACAGCTCTCACAGGCTCCCAGCAGATCAGACGGGCTCCCAGCGGTATCTCATAATTTCTTCCAGTTTACAGAGCAGCCCCGTTTAGGCTTTGTCTCGTGGTTTTCATGTGGCTTTTCGCTCATGGTGGGACTAACTGTATAAATCTTTGTCACGGGAAGAACTCCTGTCTGATTAGGTTCGGTGAACTGGTGGCATCCATATCTATAATTTTTGAGAAATGATGACAACACCGGGTAGTTTTTCAGTTTTATTGAAAAATGTGCGGTGACTTTTTAAAAGTCAATGTGGGAACTTCTCGACAACAGAATGTCACATTCACAAATCATTTCATTAATCTATAATCTCATAATAAATAGATTTATCCATCTAGAACCTCTAAATATAGACATCTTGATCATCCTATGCCTATGCCCATCTTTTGTTTATCCGTGCCTACGAGCTATGTATCTTGTTTCTGCTGGTGTTGTGTTTGTGTTTTAGCTAACTGCTCTGGTTGGTACAGCACTTTGGTCAATATGGGTTGTTTTTAAATTCATTCATTCATTCATCTCATCTTCAGCCGCTTCTCCGGGGGCGGGTCGTGGTGGCAGTAAGCTAAGTAGGGCACTCCAGACGTCCCTCCCCCCAGCAACGCCCCCCAGCTGTTCCTGGGGGATTCCAAGGCGTTCCCAGGCCAGATTGGACATGTTGTCCCTCAATCGACATCTGGGTCTACCCTGGGGTCTCCTCCCAGTTGGACGTGCCCAGAAAACCTCCAAAGGAAGGCGCCCAGGAGCAGGAGGCATCCTAATAAGATGCCTGAACCACCTCAACTGTTGTTTTCGTGCTTTAAAAATAAATGTGGCCATAAATAGACTTGACTCGACTTTTAACAAGGCACTTTAAAGAGAATGGACACCGTTCATTAGGTCATATCAGCTGGAGCTCCAGCTAACCCACTCATGTTACTCAAAATGAGATTCAGAAAGATGGGTTTTTTATCTGCAACTGGATAGAACTTCTCTGACGGGATCTCTATTAGATGACTTCCTGAATCACATGACTTTGGTGTGTCCAATAGGATTCCTCAGAAGCTGCGCGTGATGGGCAGTCTGACCATCATCATGGCCGTCTTCATGGCCACAGCCGTCTTGGTCAAAGTAGAAATGGAACCCCTTCCCTTCTTCACTGTCACCATGATCAAGATCGTCATCATAAACTGTGAGCTACATTTCTTATAAAAAAGATACATCTTCACCTTCAACTCTGTTTATTAATAAGTGGTAGATCAATGAGTGAGGAAGAACACAAATCAAATCACGTTCATTATTTTATAACCAGTATGTGAAGGCGAAGGGTTTCTCTAACTTCAGTAATCAGTCTGTAAAGCTTGTCTCACACTGTTAACCAGTCTGTAAAGGTTTACTGACTTTGGGCTATTTCTCACATTATTAACTGGTCCGTAAAGGGTTTCTCACATTAATCACTAGTCTGTAAAGGGTTTCTCACATTAATAACTAGTCTGTAAAGGGTTTCTCCCATTAATAACTAGTCTGTAAAGGGTTTCTCACGTTAATAACTAGCCTGTAAAGGGTTTCTCACGTTAATAACTAGTCTGTAAAGGGTTTCTCACGTTAATAACTAGCCTGTAAAGGGTTTCTCACATTAATAACTAGTCTGTAAAGGGTTTCTCACATTACTAACTAGCCTGTAAAGGGTTTCTCACATTAATAACTAGTCTGTAAAGGGTTTCTCACATTAATAATTAGTCTGTAAAGGGTTTCTCACATTAATAACTAGTCTGTAAAGGGTTTCTCACATTAATAACTAGTCTGTAAAGGGTTTCTCACATTAATAACTAGCCTGTAAAGGGTTTCTCACATTAATAACTAGTCTGTAAAGGGTTTCTCACATTAATAACTAGCCTGTAAAGGGTTTCTCACATTAATAACTAGCCTGTAAAGGGTTTCTCACGTTAATAATTAGTCTGTAAAGGGTTTTTCACATTACTAACTAGTCTGTAAAGGGTTTTTCACATTAATAATTAGTCTGTAAAGGGTTTCTCACATTAATAACTAGTCTGTAAAGGGTTTCGCACGTTAATAACTAGCCTGTAAAGGGTTTCTCACGTTAATAACTAGTCTGTAAAGGGTTTCTCACATTAATAACTAGTCTGTAAAGGGTTGCTCACATTAATAACTAGCCTGTAAAGGGTTTCTCACATTAATAACTAGTCTGTAAAGGGTTTCTCGCATTAATAACTAGTCTGTAAAGGGCTTCTCACATTAATAATTAGTCTGTAAAGGGTTTCTCACATTAATAACTAGTCCGTAAAGGGTTTATCACGTTAATAACTTGTCTGTAAAGGGTTTCTCACATTAATACTAACCAGTCTGTAAAGAGTCTCTCACATTAATAACTAGTCTGTAAAGGGTTTCTCACGTTAATAATTAACCTGGGAAGGGTTTCTCACATTAATAACTATTCTGTGGAGGGTTTTCACTATGTCATGTCTATGGTGGTTTTGGGTGACTTTACCCATGCCGTTTTCAAAATGGTGGTCTCCTGTTTCCTGTCAGCGTTTGGAGCAGTGCTTCAGGGCAGTCTCTTCGGGATGGCTGCCGTCCTGCCCACCTCCTACACCACGCCAATCATGAGTGGCCAGGGCCTCGCTGGGACCTTCGCTGCCCTCGCCATGATCTGTGCCATCGCAAGTAAGAGGATGAACCTGGTTCATTTAAATGATGTGACCTCTGATCTCCTTCCTGTTCATTAAACCTGATGTTGATGATCTGAGAACTAACGGTTGTTTGACAGATGGATGTAAATGATTCACTAGAGAGGGCAATGGATATGCCAGCGATTGGCTTTGTCTTATATTTCTTAGATGATATTTCCCTTACATTTGTATTTTGTCAACTCTTTGGTTTTGGCAAATTGCGTGTGATGCAAGATACATGAGTCATGCATTTTTTCCTGAATTTCAGAAATAAATAGATTGACTGTATGTAATAGTAAAATGTGAAGTACGACGATATTCTTGTTCTGTGTGTTTTCCAGGCGGCTCAGAGATTCAGGAGGCGGCGTTTGGCTACTTCATCACTGCCTGTGTCGTCATACTTCTGTCCATATTGTCCTACGTTGTCCTCCCGAAGATGGTTAGAATCCATTATGACAGAGAGTACAAATACAACAGGATACTTTAGGATATTTATGAGTATTTTAGGAGTTAAACGTGTAATGTAAGGAATCTCCCACTGTGATGGTACCGCAAACGCATCAGTACAGCTGTCACGGGATTTATGGTATGTGACTGCAACCCTATTCTTCCGTCCGTCTAGAAAGAAAAAACACGTGCCGTGGGATTTGTGGTATGTGACGTTAACAGGAAATCTGTTGCTGTGTTCGTATATAACCTGGTCAAGCAGCTTATTAAAGGCTCCTGAGAGTCTGGACTTGGTGGTAAGTTGTTCTTATTAGTTAGATGTCAGACAGACATCACATGGTGTCAGAAGTGACAAGCGTAATCGGAACAAATGGACATGTCGAAGTTTAATCCACCGGAAGCGTTGAAGTTTGCCAGCCCAGGGGAATGGCCGGAGTGGAAGCAAAGATTTTCGTGTTTCAGGACAGCCACAAAGTTGAACAAAGGATGGGAAAATCCAGGTCTATTCGCTCATTTACGCTATGGGCAGTGAGGCTGAAAAGATATTCAGCTCATTCACATTTGATGAGGAGGCCCACGGGAGAGATTACAACGTCGTTTTGAAGAAATTCGACGTCTAAGGTGTTCACGTCACTAGACGCAGCCAGTGGATTTTACCAGATTCCCCTGCATGAGGAAAGCTGCAAGCTAACCAGTTTCATCACTCCCTTTGGGAGGTATGCATTCCGCAGACTCCCATTTGGGATAACGAGTGCACCAGAAATCTTCCAGCGAAAAAATGGCAGAAACTTTACAGGGACTGGAAGGAACAGAAGTCTACATGGACAACATCCTCGAGCACGGAGAAACTGAGGAGATCCGTGATAGACGTCTGAAGTGGGTACTGGAAGTGATCGAGACAGCCAGCCTTAAATTGAACAAAGATAAATGTAAGTTCAGACAGTGGCAGATTCGCTTCCTGGGACACATATTTGATGAGAACGGTGTGAGACCCGAGTCAGAGAAAGTGGCCGGGATTAGAAATTTCCCACAACCTCATATGGCAGAGCTAAAGCGGTTTCTGGGAATGGTCAACTTTATGGCCAAATTCATCCCAGAGCTCTCTACAGCAGGACAACCGCTCTATGAACTGCTGAAGTCGAAGATGGAATGGCTGTGGGGACCTGCACAGCAGACTGCCTTCCAGAGACTGAAGATTACCTTAGCATCAGCACCTGTACTTACCTTCTATGAAGCTAACAGGCCCACCGTGGTGTCGGCTGACACCAGCAGTTATGGACTTGGAGGAGTCCTGTTGCAGCAGTATGGTGAGGACTGGAAACCTGTGGCCTACTGTTCCAACAGACTTAGGGACACAGAGACCAGGTATGCTCAAATAGAGAAAGAATGCCTGGCCAGTGTCTGGGCATGTGAACATTTTGAGAAATACCTGTTTGGACCTGACAGCTTTAAACTGATCACTGACCACACTGCCCTGGTGCCCTTAATGAACAGTATAGACCTTGACAATGTCCCAATCAGGTGCTAGAGACTACTGATGATACTGATGCGCTTTAATGTAGAGGCTGTGTACGCACTAGGAAAGACATTAGCAGTAGCTGATGCACTCTCCAGGGGCCCCATGCAAAGTTCTGGAGAGGCTAGGTCTACCGACGATGTGACAGCACACGTAGACTCAGTCCTGAGCCACATCCCTGCTTCACCACAGAGGATGCAAGAGATCAGAGACCGCACAGCCACAGACCTCCAGCTCCAGGTAGTGAGACAATTCATCCAGTTCGGCTGGCCAGGTTACGAAAAGAGAGTACCAGAGGTGGTCAGGGATTTCTACAAGGTGAGAGGGGAACTGTCAGAGGTAGATGGGTTAGTGGTCAGGGGAAATCGCATAGTGATTCCCACCTCTATGAGAACAGAGATAGTTGAAAGGATTCGCGACAGTCATCAGGGGCTAGTGAAATGCAAAGAGAAAGCTAACCAGTCAGTGTGGTGGCCAAGAATTTCACAGGACATAGCAACAAAGGTAACTCAGTACAAGTTTTGTAGAGAGAACAGAAACACACCGAGGAAAAAGCCAGCAATGCCAGCTGCGCTACCTTCAAGATCATGGCAAAAAGTATGTGTTGATCTTTGTGAGCACAAGAAGCAGTCGTATTTGGTAGTGTCAGACTACTACTCCAGGTACTTGGAGATCCTACACCTACCTGTGACAGCCAGTAGCCAGGTCATAGCAAAGCTAAAAGCCACATTTGCAAGGTATGGTATTCCAGAAGTGGTAGTCGCGATAATGGACCTCAGCTAGTCTCAGAGGAGTTCAGACAGTTTAGTGAGAAATATCACTTTATTCATGTAACACTAGTCCACATTATGCCCAGAGTAATGGCCAAGCTGAGAGGATTGTACAGGTAGTGAAAGGGATCCGTAGGCAGGAAGACCCCTCTGGCTTTGATGGTATACAGAGCCACACCGTCTTCCTCCACCGGAGTCAGTCCCGCTGAGCTGCTGATGGGTCGAGAAATCCAGGCAACTATACCCACCCTGTCTGAGAACTTGGACCCAAGCTGGCCAGACAAGGAAGAAATCATGCAAGCAGATGCAGCCGCCAAGAGGCAGGCATACCACTAAAACCGCAGGAACGGGGTAAGGAGTCTACCTCTGCTGAGCCCAAGAGACAGTGTTCTCATGAAACTGTACAATGAGAAACAATGGACAACACCAGGTACTGTCTGTGAAGCCAGCTCCTCCCCTAGATCTTATGTGGTGGACACAACCCAACGGGGGCAGTACAGACGAAACTGATGTCATCTCTTAAGTGCACCCACAGTACCAACCCACACACATGCACCCACAGAGCCGGTTACTGTAGAGGTGACTAGAGATTCTGGATTCTAGTTATGGAGAGGGATGTGATCTGAAAGGGATTGGAGACTGCAAGGTGGTGATGGGAGAATGTAGCTGCAGCATCAAATGGTGGTCTGTAGGATGACTTTGGAGATCAAGAAGAGGAAGAGCGTGAAGGCAGAGCTGAAGATCAAATGGTGGAAGTTGAAGAAGGAAGACTGTTGTGTGGAGTTCAGGGAGGAGTTAAGACAGGCACTGGGTGGAAGTGAAGAGTTGCCGGATGGCTGGGCAAGCACTACAGAAATGGTGAGAGAGACAGCTAGGAAGGTACCTGGTGTGTCATCAGGACAGGAAGGGAGAGAAGGAGACTTGTTGATGGAATGAGGAAGTACAGCAAAGTATACAGAGGAAGAGGTGGCAAAGAAGAAGTGGAATAGTCAGAGAGATGAAGAAAGTAGACAGAAGTACAAGGAGATGTAGCATAAAGTGAAGAGAGAGGTGGCAAAGGAAAAGGGAAACGAAAAGACGTATGGTGAGTTGTATGACAGGTTAGACACTAAGGAAGGAGAAAAGGACCTGTACCGATTGGCTAAACAGAGGGACCGAGCTGGGAAGGATGTGCAGCAAGTTAGGGTGATCAAGGATAGCAATGGAAATGTGCTGACAAGCGAGGAGAGGGTGCTGAGAAGGTGGAAGGAATACTTTGAGGGGCTGATGAATAAAGAAAACGAGAGAGAGAGAAGGTCGGATGATGTGGGGATAGTGAATCAGGAAGTTCAGCGGATTAGCAAGGAGGAAGTGAGGGCAGCTATGAAGGGGATGAAGAGTGGAAAGGCAGTTGGTCCTGATGACATACACGTGGAGGCATGGAGATGTTTTGGAGAGATGGCAGTGGGGTTTTTAACACAATCTTGGTAAGTGAGAGGATGCCTGAGGAGTGGAGAAGATGTATACTGGTATAGACTTTCAAGAACAAGGGTGATGTGCAGAACTGTAGCAACTACAGATGTATAAAGTTGATCAGCCACAGCATGAAGATATGGGAAAAGTAATAGAAGCTAGGTTAAGAGGAGAGGTGATGATCAGCGAGCAGCAGTATGGTTTCATGCCACGAAAGAGCACCACAGATGTGATGTTTGCTTTTAGAATGTTGATGGAGAAGTATAGAGAAGGCCAGAAAGAGTTACATTGTGTCTTTGTGGATTTAGAGAAAGCATACGACAGGGTGCCGAGAGAGGAGGTGTGGTATTGTATGAGGAAGTCAGGAGTTGCAGAGAAGTATGTAGGAGTGGTGCAGGATATGTATGAGGGAAGTGTGACAGTGGTGAGGTGTGTGGTTGGAATGACAGATGGGTTCAAGGTGGAGGTGGGATTACATCAAGGATCGGCTCTGAGCCCTTTCTAGTTTGCAATGGTGATGGACAGGTTGACGGAGGAGATCAGGCAGGAGTCTCCGTGGACTATGATGTTTGCGGATGACGATCTGTAGCAAGAGTAAGTTGCAGGTGGAGGAGAGCCTGGAGAGGTGGAGGTATGCACTGGAGAGAAGAGGAATGAAAGTCAATAGGACTAAGACCGAATGCATATGCGTGAATAAGAGGGAGGACAGTTGAATAGTGAGGATGCAAGGAGTAGAGGTGATGAAGGAGTGTGAGTTTAAATACTTGGGGTCAACTGTCTACAGTAATGGAAGAGAGGTGAAGAAGAGAGTGCAGGCAGGGTGGAGTGGGTGGAGAAGAGTGTCAGAAGTGATTTGTGACAGAAGGGTACCAGCAAGAGTTAAAGGGAAGGTTTACAATATGGTAGTGAGACCAGCTATGTTGTATGCTTTGGAGACAGTGGCACTGATGAAAAGACAGGAGGCGGAGGTGGAGGTGGCAGAATTGACGTTCATCACTGGGAGTGATGAAGAAGGACAGGATTAGGAACGAGTATATTAGAGGGACAGCTCAGGTTGGACGGTTTGGAGACGAAGCAAGAGAGGCAAGATGGAGATGGTCTGGACATGTGTGGAGGAGAGATGCTGGGTATACTGGGAGAAGGATGCTGAATATGGAGCTGCCAGGGAAGAGGAGAAGAGGGAGGCCAAAGAGGAGGTTTATGGATGTGGTGAGGGAGGACATGCAGGTGGCTGGTGTGACAGAGGAAGATGCAGAAGACAGGAAGAGATGGAAACGGATGATCCGCTGTGGCGCCCCCTAACGGGAGCAGCCGAAAGTAGTAGTAGCAGTTATGGAGAGGGACACATCTTTGAGGGGGAGATGTAATGTATGGAATCTCCGGCTGTGATGGTACTGCGAACGCATCAGTACAGCTATCGCGGGATTTGCGGTAGTGACTGCAACCCTATTCTTCTGTCCGTCTAGAAAGAAAAAACACGTGCCGACAATGCAAGATGGCTGATGATAGATCCAACGGGGTGTAGGCACGGAAGTAGACGTGATTGTTTGTTGGTTAGGGTTTAAACTCTTTTTGAATTTCCGTTGTTAGCAAGCGTTAACATTAGCTATCGTTACAGTACGATCTGGCAATGTTAAGGTCAGTTGTAAGCTCGCTAGTTAAATATTTCAGTGCGCATCGTTTGTTTCAAGTCAGCGGGCTTCGAGGTTCCGCGCTGTCTATTGGCCGACGCAACAGCCAATCAGGGCTACTTCCGTGCCTCCACCCCTTGGCAACCTCTGCCGGCGGTTAAGTGTATCTCACTTCATTACATGACGTTAACAGGAAGTCTGCTGCTGTGTTCGTATAATAACGTGGCCCATCAGCTTAATAAAGGCTCCTGACAGTTTGCACTTGGTGGCGGGGTGTTCTTATTAGTTAGATGTCAGACAGACATCACGAAACAGTTAATGTATTTTTGTTTTTGAACAGGAATTCTACCAGTACTACCGAGACATTGACAAGAGGAGAGATAATGAAGAGGAAAACCCTTTAAATGCGATGAAGAAAGGTATGAAACTCTTCACGGGACCAATCCACTCTGTGCATAACTGTATTCCATTGACTTCCGGTTTCTACTGCAGCGGTCATACCAGTTTCCTCTTTGTTGGCGCGTGCTATTAGCGATGGCATAATTTTCGCGATGCCTGCAAGATTTACCATGGATAAATGTCAACGACGTGCACACAATTGTCGACAAATTTTCACCTGCACCTACCAGCAAACGGGTGAAACGTTTCAAGTTGTACATATCAAGTTACGTCCACGATTATGATGACCGGACGGATGGAATTGTGGACGTAACTTGAAGCTGAGTGTTCCTCTCTGTTGCTAATGTAGATAACATAGGTGATGTAGAGTGTAGATAATGTAGCGTAGCTCAATCAAGCTCGCTGCGGGATTCGATCCAGGGCGCACTGCACCACAAGGCGACATCTCTGACCCCTCGGCTAAAGCGGCTGATCCCACCAGCCGACCGGCCAGTGAGTGTTTTGTAGTTTACAATAACATAGATGATGTAGATGGTGTAGAAAACATTGATGATGTAGATAGTGTAGAAAACATAGATGATGTAGATGGTGTAGAGAAAACATGATGTAGAGTGTAGAAAACATAGATTATGTAGATGACGTAGAAATCATAGATGATGTAGATAGTGTAAAAACATAGATGATGTAGATAGTGTAGAAAACATAGATGGTATAGATAGTGCAGATAACAGATAATGTAGAGTGTAGAAAACAGATGGTGTAGATGATGTAGAAAACAGATGTAGAAAACAGATGATGTAGAAAGTGTAGAACACATAGATGGTGTAGATAGTGTAGAAAACATAGATGATGTAGAGTGTAGAAAACAGATGACGTAGATAGTGTAGAAAACAGAGGATTTAGGTAGTGTGGAAAACATAGATGATAGATGATGACCCAACATCCAAGATGGCGGCGCGCTGGAGGCAGCGGCTACCGCGGCTCCCTGTTCAGGGTTGTGTTTTCTTTGTTGTTTATACGTTAGTGTGAAGTGTATTTACAAGTGTAGGTCGTCCTGAGCTCTTCTACAGCCATCAGGACCTGTTAAACCTCAGAACGGATTACTCACTTCCCTCCACCATCACGGACAACTCCCCATCCATATTATCCGCTCACCGGCCTCGCAGTGGAAACGCTGCCCCCTGGCGGCAACGTGAACAGAAGCGGGGGAAGCGACGCGGGCTAAATGCCAAGCTAAGTAGCGCTCCCTTCAAAGCTTCCCTCCCCAGCATCTTCATGGCTAATGTCCGGTGGTTAGCTAACAACATGGAGGAGATGAGACTCAGGCTGTCCTCTCAGAAAAGGCTGCAGAACTGCTGTCTGCTGATGTTTACGGAGACTTGGCTCAACAGCAACATGGCGACTCGGCAGTCGAGCTAGCGGGCCGCACAGCCTTACGTGCCGACAGGACAGCGGACTCCGGCAAGACCCGCGGAGGAGGTTTGAGTGTTTATGTCAGTAACTCTTGGTACAACTGTAGTATATGGGCTTGAACATATACACCAAGTAATACGGTGGTGAGCCTATACTATAGGTAATACGACGAGAGGCCAGTAGGCGCGCTCTCAGGCGGATGTACGTAAGCGGAACTGAAGTCGGTTATGATGCGCATGCGCGGTTCTTTATTCCTGAGTAAAGTTCATAAGGAGGACTACCCGCCAGTCTCCTCATCAGTAGAAACCACAACATGGTGTCAGAAGTGGTGGCGTTTGATGTTTAATCGCCGAAGAAGACGAGAGACCGAGAGAAGAGAGCGGGGAGCTTGTCGCAAAGTCCCAGTGACCATAAGGTAAACGTGTTGGGTCCGACGGCGCTAAAGTCAGGAGAGTTTGGGGTTACGCTAACGCGGAAGAGAAAACTAAATGGAACAGTTTAAGTCACCTTCTCCGTTAGTATTAATAGGCAACATATGTGAAAACTGGCGCAGATGGGAGCAAAGATATAGGTTGTACATGACGGCAACTGAAATGTGGAAAAAGGAAAAGGAGGTGCAAGTGGCGATATTACTGCACACGCTAGGCGAAGAAGCGCTCGAGGTGTACAACACACTCGACATAGCCAGGGCCGAGCCCGAACACGTGCAGGTGGACCACATATTGCAGGCTTTAAGAGACTACTGTACGCCAAAGAAAAACGTGGTATTTTAGAGGCACCAATTTTGGACGTATGCAATGCAAGAACCGATGCACATTGACAAATTTGTCCCAGAGCTAAAACACAGGAGCAAAGACTGTGAGTTCGGAATAACCGAAAATGACACGCTGAGAGACAAAATCGTTTTCAGTGTTATAGATAAGCATCTGAAAGAGACACTGCTGAGAGAACCTACCCTGACCTGACTAAAGCCATTGATATTTGCAGGGCATCAGAGATAGCCAAGGAGCAAATCAGCATAATGGTGTGCGCAAAGAAGGAAAATTAGGTGCATGCAATAACAGAGGCAACAAGACCAATAAGGCAAAATAAAGCTAATGTCAACAAAACAGCGTTCAATGCTCATCATAAAAAGGAGTAATATGTCAACCAAACAAAAGTATGCAACAGATGCGGAAAGACACATGGCCCAAAAGCATGTCCAGCGTATGGAATGAAGTGCAGAGCTTGTGGGAAGGGCCATAACTTTGCCAAGATGTGCAGAATGAAAGGAGTGCAAGCAGTGCAGACAGTGGATTCACTATTTGTGGGCAGTCTGGAGTGCACCCAGGTAAATGCACTGAGTAAAGCTAGTGATATGCTGTGGCGGGCTACTTTGTCAATTAGAGGAGTGCCCATCATCTTCAAACTAGAAGACGCTAGTGTTCTCCTTCTAGAACAGGTCAGAAAACTCCCAGGCAAAAGTATGCCTTAATCCCACAAACACGGTATTAAGAGCTTATGGAGGTAACCAGATAAAGCCAGCCAGTAGTACTTACCTGAAATGCAGTACTGAGCGAGCAGAGTCCAAGCTCCAGTTCTATGTCATGAAGCAGTCAGCATCTCCAATTCTTGGAAGAGCAGCATGTGAAGAGATGAACTTGGTCAGACGTGTTGATGAAATCAAGGAGAGCTCACCCGCAACCAAAGAAGAGCTGGTGAGGCAGTATCCAGAGGTGTTCCAGGGGCTTGGGGAGTTCCCTGGTGAGCATCATATTCACATTGACCCAGAAGGGACCCCCGTGATCCATGGCTGCAGAAAAATCCCGTTTGCCATCATGGACAAATTGAAAAAGACACAGTCAGCTGGAAAAAGCTGATGTCATCACTCCAGTAACAGAACCCACACAGTGGGTGAACAGCTTAGTAATAGCTGAAAAGAAAAATGGCTTACTCAGACTTTGCCTTGATCCTTGAGAGCTGAACAAAGCCATCAGACGACAGCACTACTCCATACCGACACCTACAGATGTCCAAAGCAGACTGTCTGGCAAGAGAATATTTACAATACTCGATGAAAAAGACGGATACTGGCAAATTAAGCTGGACAGAGCATTTTCACTGTTATGCACCTTCAACACGCCATGGGGGCGTTACAGGTTCAAGCGTCTCCCATTCGGTATAAAATCAGCCAGCGAAGTCTTCCAACAGAAGAACAGTGAAACATTTGGTGACATTGACGGTGTACAGGTGATAGCCGACGATATGATCATCGCTGCAGCTGATGAGAAGGAACATGCCGAGATACTGCACAAGGTAATACAGAGAGCCAAAGAGATGAATGTTAAGTTCAATGCAGACAAAGTGCAGTACAATGTGCAAGACAAAGTGCAGTACAAAGTGACGGAGGTGAAGTACATGGGACACGTGATAAGCCCTGAGGGAGTACGATCAGACAGTGACAAGGTGAATGCTATTGTACACATGCCAGCACCAGAAGACAGAAAGGGTCTACAAAGGCTACTAGGTATGACCAAGTACCTGTCCCAATACATACCTAATGAAGCAGAAGTGACAGCACCTTTACAGCAGCTACTGAGGAAAGATATGCAGTGGCTGTGGTCACATGAACACGATGCTTCCCTGAAAAAACTCAAGACAGCACTAACTGAGGCTCCAGTGCTGAAATTATTTGACCCAAAACAGCAGATAGTCCTCCAAGCTGATGCATCGAAAGATGGGCTAGGTGTGTGCCTGCTGCAGCGAGGACAGCCAGTGGCATATGCATCCAGAGCCCTAACACAGGCTGAGCGCAACTATGTGCAGTTTTAAAAAAAAATTGCTTACGGTCGTGTTTACAACACGAAAATTCCACCAATACGTGTTTGGTGCACATGTGGTGGTGCAGTCAGACCACAAGCCTCTGGAGGCTATATTCACAAAGCCATAAGGACAGGCACCTGCCAGACTACAACCAATGCTGCTACAGCTTCAGTGTTACGATCTCCACACAAGGAAATGCTAATAGCACACACTTTATCTAGAGCGTTTGGTGCTGTGGAAACACAAGAGGAGTGCCTGACTACAGATGAAAAGGTAGTCTATGCCACGGAAGCAACTGAGGCTCTGGGAAGAGAGATGCACGAGAGGCTTAAGATGGCAACTGAGGAGGACCGGACCTCGCAAAAGCTACTAGACATTCACCAGAGAGGGTGGCCAAAGCACAAAAAACAGACAGATGCTGAGCTTAAAGTCTATTGGCCAATCAGAGACACAATCACAGTAAATGAGGGGGGGTACTTATGACAGGAGACAGATTCATTATCCCTAAAAAGCTGAGATCAGACATACTACAGCGAATGCACATAGCCCACCAAGGAGTACAACGAACCAAAGAACAGGCACGCAAGTATCTATATTGGCCAGGCATATCGGCTGATATAGAGCAAATGGTTGGGAGCTGCCCCACCTGTCAACATCTACCGAAGAATCAGAAGGAGCCACTAAAATGCCATGAGCTGCCAGAGCTACCATGGTACAAAGTAGGTGTGGACATTTTTGAGCTACAAGGCAAATTTTTCCTCCTCACAGTAGATTATTTCTCAAAATATCCCGAGGTCCAACAAATGCGTGACAAAACAGCAAGCACGGTAATAGCAAAGCTGAAGGCTGATGGGTCAGTTTGTAAGGGACTGGGGCATAACATGGACATTCTCAAGCCCAGGCTATCCACAGTCTAATGGGATGGCAGAACGCACAATAAAGACCATCAAACTCATGCTGAAGAAGGCGGAGCAGACTAAGACAGACCCCCACCTGGCTCTGTTGACTTTAAGGAATACTCCTGTGACTGGACTTGGGGATCGGTCCTAAGAAGCACATTGCCAGTAGCCAGTGCTGTGCTCAAACCGAGGCATCCGACAAGAGTCAAGCAGAGGCTACTTAAACTGCAACAAAGACAAGGAGAGTACCACAACCAACATGCAAGACCTCTCTCTGTGCTCGAACCAGGAATGGCTGTCAGTATAAAGACTCCACAAGGCTGGAAACCTGCCCTGGTAGAACAGAAGAGACAGGAGCCGAGGTCATGTAATGTTGTGACGGCTGCAGGAAAAAGGTACAGGAGGAATAGGAGGCACTTGAGAACAATTTGGAATGACTCACATACTGAAATACGAGGACGGTAATGTCAGTGTCACTGACCAGCCACCTCCAAGCGAGTCTGCAGAACCACATGTACATAACGCGACAAGAAATGTGGAACAACCAGTCAACTGTTCAGACACACAGGTCCAACACACCAGAAGTGGCAGGCTGGTAAAGCAGCCTACCAAATTCAGTGATTTTCAAATGGGCTAACAGTAAAAGTTATGCTCCTACGGAGGGTCATGTGCTAGAAACCTCTGACCCCAGTGACAGTGTACAAAGACTGGGTACAAAGAGTGTACAGAGTTCTTAAGAAAAAAAAAAGAATATGTAATGAATGTCTAGTATGACCAATGAATGTATGAAGGATGTAACACTGTAGTGATGTCAAGAATAGATATAGTAAGTATTCAAAGCCATACCTTTAAACAGTTCATAGTGGTCTTGTGGACAGTGTTATATCTCCATTTTGAAGTTTAAGAAAAGATGAACAAAGGCATTTATTTCTTAATGCAGTAGATTCAAACTGATAGATAGCGGAACAAACAAGTCTATAATGTGATTGCTTTGTTTTTCGTTCTGTGGAAAAAGGGGGATGTAGTATATGGGTTTGAACATATACACGGAGTAATACAGTGGTGAGCCTATACTATAGGTAATACGACGAGAGGCCAGTAGGCGTGCTCTCAGGTGGATGTACGTAAGCAGAACTGAAGTCGGTAAGGATACGCATGCATGGTTGTTGTTCTTTGTTCCTGAATAAATTTCATAAAAAGGACTACCCGCCAGTCTCCTCATCAGTATAAACCACAACAAGTATAAACCACATCAGTATAAACCACCATCAGTATACCACCATCAGTATAAACCACATCAGTATAAACCACATTAGTATAAACCACAACAAACCACAACAGTATAAGCCACAGCGGGCCGCACAGCCTTCCATGCCGACAGGACAGCGGACTCCGGCAAGATCCGCGGAGGAGGTTTGAGTATTTATGTCAGTAACTCTTGGTGCAACAATATAAAGATGGTTGAAAGGCATTGCTCTGCTGATCTCGAGCTCCTTATGATTCAGTGCAGGCATTTTTACCTGCCCAGGGAGCTAACGGCCATTACCATCGCCGCTGTATACATCCCCCCACATGCTAATGCTAAGGTAGCACTGAAGCAGCTACAATGTGCCATCAGCAGACAGCAGACCCAACACCCGGACAATGCCTTTATCATAGGTGGTGACTTTAATCAGGCTAACCTCAGGGCTGTGTTGCCCAAATTCCATCAGCATGTCTCCTGCCCCACTAGGGGACAAAACACCCTGGACCATCTCTATACAGACATCAAGGACTCATACAAAGCTACTCCCTGCCCCCACCTGGGGCATTCTGACCACCTCTGCCTGTTCCTGGTCCCAGCCTACAAACCCCTAATAAAACGGGTCAAGCCAGCAGTAAAGACAATCACTGTCTGGCCAGAAGGAGCAGTCTCTGAACTACAGGACTGTTTTGACAACACAGACTGGAGTATTTTTGCACATTCAGCTACCCATGGCTCCCATATAGACATTAATGAACAGACATCTGCCATACTAGCCTACATTAACTTTTCCACTGAGAGTGTCCCAACAAAAAAATCAATCTGCGCCTTTCCAAACCAGAAACCCTGGATGACCAGTGAGGTCCGGCAGCTGCTGAAAGTCCGGGATGCAGCTTTCAAGTCAGGTAACTGTGAGGCCTACAGTGCAGCCAGATCCAACCTCAAAAAGGGCATCAGAACAGCCAAATATAAATATTCCCTACGAATAGAGGACCACTTTCACAATAACTCTGATCCTCGGCGAATGTGGCAAGGCATTCGGTCTATCACAGACTACAAAAGCTCCAATAGCGGTCCCACTGTCCATGATGCCTCCCTGCCAGACAAGCTAAATCATTTCTATGCCCAACAAGGACAATACTGACCCAGCCACAAAAATCCCCAGCCACCCAGAAAACCAGGTGCTCACTATCGATCGCAGAGGTCAGAACACACGGAAGGCTGCCGGACCAGACAGCATACTGGGTCGGGTCCTCCGGAAATGTGCCAACCAGCTGGCTGAGGTCTTCACAACTATATTTAATCTCTCACTGTCCCAATCCATAGTCCCGGCATGCTTTAAGACCACCTCCATCATTCCTGTCCCCAAGAAACCAACATCCACATGTCTGAATGACTACCGACCCATAACACTCACCCCCATTCCCATGAAGTGCTTTGAGAGACTGGTTCTGGCTCACATCAAAAGCATTATCCCCCCACATTCCACCCACATCAGTTCGCCTACCGTCCCAAAAGGTCTACTGAGGGTGCCATTGCCACTGCCCTGCACGTTGCCCTGACCCACCTTGAACTTAACAACGCATACATCCGGATGCTGTTTATAGATTACAGCTCTGCCTTCAACACTATCATCCCCGCCAAACTAGCCACCAAACTCCTCTCCATTGGCCTCAACTCCTCCCTCTGTAACTGGACCCTGGACTTCCTGACCAACAGACCTCAGTCTGTTAGGTTAGGTTACCACACCTCCTCCACCCTCACCCTCAGCACAGGTGCCCCTCAAGGCTGTGTTCTGAGCCGCCTCCTTTTCTCCCTCTTTATCCACGACTGCCTGCCAACTCTCCCTTCAAATGTTATAGTTAAGTTTGCAGATGACACCACAGTCATTGGCCGTATCACCAACAATGACGAGACGGCCTACAGGGACGAGATTCAGCACCTCACATCATGGTGTACTACCAACAATCTTGTCCTTAATGTGCAGAAGACGAAGGAGCTGATTGTGGACTTCAGGAGGCCTAGAAGCTGCAGCCACTCCCCCATACACATCAATGGGGTGGAAGTGGAGCGTGTTTCCAGCTTTAAATTCCTTGGAGTCCACATCAGCGAGGACCTTTCCTGGACATTAAACACCCAGGCCCTTGTGAAAAAGGCCCAAGAATGCCAGCATTTCCTGAGGAGGCTGAGGAGCGCCCGTCTACCCCCCAAAATTCTCACCAACTTCCACCACTGTACTATAGAGAGCATCCTGATCATCTGCATCTCAGTGTGGTACAGCAACTGCACCTCAGTAGACCAGAAAGCTCTGCAGCGGGTCGTCAAGGCGGCCCAGCATATCACCGGTACCCAGCTCCCAGCCATAAAAGACATTTATCACAAACGCTGCCTTCGAAGGGGTCTCAGCATCAGCAGAGATCCCACCCACCCCAACCATGGACTGTTCTCCCCCCTGTGCTCTGGGAGGCGCTACAGGAGTCTCAGAGCCCGCACTACCAGGCTCAGAAACAGCTTCTTTCCCCAAGCTGTTGCCCATCTAAACCTGGCCACCCACTGAATGTCTGTAGATATATATATATATATATATATATATTTATATTTTGTACTCTTGCTCTTTTTTAACTTATTTTAGCTTTTGGTCCTTGTGTGTGTATATCTTATACTGTGTTTGCTGTGTTTGTCTTTGTCTGTCTTGCACTGTTTGGTGAAGCCACAGCCCTCATTTCATTTTTAACATGTGCCTGCACATTGTTTTTAATGTCAATAAATTGAATTGAATGTAGATAGTGTAGAAAACACAGATGATGTGGATAGTGTAGATAACGGATCATGTAGTGTAGAAAACATAGATGAGGTTGATAGTTTAGAGAAAACAGATGATGTAGACAATGTAGACAACATAGATTATGTAGATAGTGTAGATAACAGATGATGTAGATAGTGTAGATAACAGATGATGTAGATAGTGTAGATAACATAGATGATGTAGATAATGTAGAAAACATAGATGAGGTACATAGTATAGAAAACATAGATGATGTAGATAGTGTAGAAAACATAGATGATGTAGATAATGTAGAAAACAGATGAGGTACATAGTATAGAAAACAGTAGATGATGTAGATAGTGTAAAAACATAGATGATGTAGATAGTGTAAAAACATAGATGATGTAGACAGTGTAGAAACATAGATGATATACACTACCGTTCAAAAGTTTGGGATCACCCAAACAATTTCGTGTTTTCCATGAAAAGTCACACTTATTCACCACCATATGTTGTGAAATGAATAGAAAATAGAGTCAAGACATTGACAAGGTTAGAAATAATGATTTTTATTTGAAATAAGATTTTTTTTACATCAAACTTTGCTTTCGTCAAAGAATCCTCCATTTGCAGCAATTACAGCATTGCAGACCTTTGGCATTCTAGCTGTTAATTTGTTGAGGTAATCTGGAGAAATTGCACCCCACGCTTCCAGAAGCAGCTCCCACAAGTTGGATTGGTTGGATGGGCACTTCTTTGAGCAGATTGAGTTTCTGGAGCATCACATTTGTGGGGTCAATTAAACGCTCAAAATGGCCAGAAAAAGAGAACTTTCATCTGAAACTCGACAGTCTATTCTTGTTCTTAGAAATGAAGGCTATTCCATGCGAGAAATTGCTAAGAAATTGAAGATTTCCTACACCGGTGTGTACTACTCCCTTCAGAGGACAGCACAAACAGGCTCTAACAGGTACTATTTAATGAAGATGCCAGTTGGGGACCTGTGAGGCGTCTGTTTCTCAAACTAGAGACTCTAATGTACTTATATTCTTGCTCAGTTGTGCAACGCGGCCTCCCACTTCTTTTTCTACTCTGGTTAGAGCCTGTTTGTGCTGTCCTCTGAAGGGAGTAGTACACACCGGTGTAGGAAATCTTCAATTTCTTAGCAATTTCTCGCATGGAATAGCCTTCATTTCTAAGAACAAGAATAGACTGTCGAGTTTCAGATGAAAGTTCTCTTTTTCTGGCCATTTTGAGCGTTTAATTGACCCCACAAATGTGATGCTCCAGAAACTCAATCTGCTCAAAGAAGTGCCCATCCAACCAATCCAACTTGTGGGAGCTGCTTCTGGAAGCGTGGGGTGCAATTTCTCCAGATTACCTCAACAAATTAACAGCTAGAATGCCAAAGGTCTGCAATGCTGTAATTGCTGCAAATGGAGGATTCTTTGACGAAAGCAAAGTTTGATGTAAAAAAAATCTTATTTCAAATACAAATCATTATTTCTAACCTTGTCAATGTCTTGACTCTATTTTCTATTCATTTCACAACATATGGTGGTGAATAAGTGTGACTTTTCATGGAAAACACAAAATTGTTTGGGTGATCCCAAACTTTTGAACGGTAGTGTAGATAGTGTAGACAACACAGATTATGTAGTTGAGGTGGTGAATGTATATTAAATAGATGTAGATAATACAGGTTATATGGAAATGTTGATTCATTCATTCATTATCCAAACTGTATATCAGGATTTGCTGATAAGCGGTTTGGGGAAATGTTGATAATATAGTTAACGTGGGTAATGTAGATAATAATAATGATAATAATAATACATTTTATTTATATAGATGAGGTCTGAAACTGACAGAAAGGTTACCCCTACAAGCCAAAGGAGATGTGAAGTGAGCTAAGGGATGAAGAGATAAGTGACGTCAGAGGAAAGTGATGTGAGGGAGTAGTATTGCCGGCATGGGTTAGCATGTGAGGAATTAGTCTGAGGCAGATTCATTTCATCTGACTGGTCTCATGTGGAGTCTTGGGCTTTTTGGCTTCATGCAGTAGGAGGCTTCAGTCCTAAAGCTCCATAAATGAAAGAAAAGACATTTAACTTGAGGGGTGGAAGATACCCTGTAGATGTCCTCTCTTCTTCTTGTTTTTCTTTTCTTCAGAGACCAGAGGAGAAGCGAGACCAGATCCAACCAGCCAGCCAAGCATCTCCATGATGAAGATCTTTAAGAAGGTCAGCTCACATTATCTAGCAGTGGTATATATTCATAAAAGGAAAAATCAAGACATTCTGGGGTTTTTTTCTTCAACAGACTTGTGTATTAATTTTACCTTAACCTTCTCCTGATGACCTGTTGACCTTTGACCCCTTCCCTCGGTGTAGATTTGGGTGCTGGCTGTGTCTGTCTGCTTCACCTTCACGGTAACCATAGGAACATTTCCCGCCATCACCGCAGATGTCAAGACGACCATCGGCCACGGAGGAGCCTGGGGTGTGTAGTGCTGCGAGTTTAGTATCGCATGTCTACTACTGCATGTGTACTACTGCATGTGTAGTATGCAAGCATAGTACTGTGTGCGTAGTGTATCTAATGTAGAGACCAGCACTGCCCATGGACTAAAATACCCATAACTCCCTGCTCAACCTCACAGGTGATCGCCACCCACCGTCTCACCCCACACTGTGTCTTAGCTGAAATCGTCCAGGATTGAGATACACACTGATTCCTTCACGTGGGAAGAGTAGGCCAGTTGTTTAACTTGTTCCTTTGAATCATTGTTTCATTTGAATCATCCCTTGTTACTTGAGGAAAGTACTGAATTCCTTCACTATCCAGTCGCACGCAGTCCACAGCTTGCTGGACAGCCCGTCTACCTTTCTCTTGTTGGTTTCTGTGGTTTACTACACTGGTAGACAGATTGTGTGTGTGATCTCTCTCTTTCTCTCCCCTTCTCTCTCTCTCTCTCTCTCTCACTAATTCTGTTTTGTCTTAACCTTATCTCACTCTTCGCTGCGTGCCGTCTCGTCTGTGCGATTCCATGCAGCCTTCCTCTCACAGACACATCTCCAAACTTCCTTTGTCCTTTTGGCACCGTTTCCTCACCGCATGCAATAACGCACACATGCACACATTCCCACATGCACCCCCCTTTCAGAGCACGCACACACACACACACACACACACACACACACACACACACACACACACACACACACACATACAATGTTTGCACAGCCTCACTACCTAGCGCCCCCTTTTGTGCCTTGCTCATGACATTGCTGCAGATCATTGATTGTACCTGATCAGTATTAGTTAGACAAGACTTGACAACACGTTTTTCAAACGTTTTGCTTCCTGAAAAATAATTAGAGATTATGATAGACAATGTCAAGCTGAACACAAAAATAATTTCAGATTTGCTGTATAATGTACAACATCAGGAAAATTAGACCCTGCCTGTCTGAGCCCTGACCGGAGCTGTGCCTGAAGAGGAAACACTGAGGGCGGTCTGACAGTACGCGGAAGCAGGGCAGGCTAAGCTAACTGCTAGCCCATGCAGACCAGCAGTTCTGACAGTCATCCTGGTTGGCGTTCGTTCTCTTGGACAGGGATTTTTTTTTAATTGTGTTTCAAATTTACTGAATGGACTGTGTTGTTGACTGTAATGTTGCTTTGTTCTCTCTGGTTTTGTATTTTTTTTGATGGTGTTGCTTTTTGGGATGCTTTGGATATGTGTTTTTGTCTTTTGTGTTCCACTGCTGTGGGCTGAGAAAAATTAAATGTACTTTCTTTTGTGTACGCAAGTACATGAATGAGATTACATTACAATTACATGACAATAAATTGTTCCTGATTCCTGATTATAGGCACATACAGCTGAGTATCATCAGTCCAGCAATGCAGATTTATTCCATGACTGCGTATAATTTGGCCAAGAGGTGAAATATAAAGAGAGAAAAAGTAGAGGGCAAAAAACTGAGCCCTGAGGTACACCATATTTAACGTCTGAGAATTTTGATGTAATGTTATTATAGCAGACACAGTGTGCTCTTCCAGATAAGAAGGAATTAAGCCAAGAAAGAACTTAAGCCAGAGACACCAACATTACAATTTAATCTATCTAATAGTATACAGTGATCAATGGTGTCAAAGGCTGCACTGAGGTCCAGTAGTAGAAGCACAGAAGTGGAATCAGAGTTGATCGCCAGTAGAAGATCATTTACCACTCTGGTCAGAGCAGTTTCAGTGGAGTGACAGGGCCTGAAAGCCGACTGAAAGGGTTCATATAGATGGTTTTCTTTTATATGAGTCAAAAGTTGTTGATACACAACTCTCTCTAGTACTTTAGAGGAGAATGGAAGATTAGAGACTGGTCGATAGTTATTAAGAGACCCTGGATCAAGGTGCGGTTTTTTAAGTAGAGGTTTAACCACAGCTGTCTTAAAACTGCTGGGAACAATGCCAGTAGTAAGAGATACATTAACAACGTCTAGTATTGTAGGTCCCAGGAAAAGGCCAGAGGTCTTTAAAAAGTTTTGCTGGTAAAGGGTCAAGTAGGCAAGTAGTTGCTTTAGAAGCTGACATGAGCTTAGTCAAAGTGTCAAGAGTCAAAAGCTGTAATAACTGGAACTGACAGTGACTCGTTGTGTAGATATGAATTTAGTATGACAGGATCTGCAGGAGTAGATGGAGTTGAAGAACTAATTTTGTTTAAGATCTCCTCAACCTTATTGCAGAAAAAATCTAGAAATTCATGGGCTGTGAATGGTGAGCAGCTAATAGACGACTGCTTTTTAGTAAGTTTAGATACAGTGTCAAAGAGAAATCTGGGGTTATGTTTATTAATATTGATTAAGTGAGAGAGATACACTGTTTTTGCAGCAGATAAAGCACATTTGTATTTCAATAAACACTCGCGCCACGATAGGTAAAAAACTTGCAATTTTGATTTTCGCCATTTATGTTCCAGTCTCCTGCAGGTCCACTTAAGAGCACGTGTCTCATCGTTAACCAGGGTGTAGGCTTCTTTAGTCGCCTAGCTCTGAAAGTGAGAGGTGCAACTGAATCGAAGAGACTAGAGAGAAACACATTTAAGTCACTAGTGGCAACGGCCCCACCGACACAGCGGCCGGGGAAGGGGAGAAATCCCACATTAAACAGGCCCTGGTTAAGTGTGGTGATCCTAACTGGGTGTTTGTCAGAGCCAGGAAGACGTCCAGACAGTGCACCAGCCCATCGAAGAGAGGGGAAGGACACCAGCTGTCTAAGCGTAAACCAGTGGTGACTCCGTATGTGGTGGGAGTGTCAGAACAGTTGAGATGCGTATTTTCCAAACACCGCATCTCAGTTGCTTTCAAACCCCAAAATACACTGCACCAGAAGTTGGTCCACCCCAAAGATCAGGTCTCCCGGCACAACCAGAGCAATATAGTGTAGCTGTTAAGTGCCAGGAGGATTGCAGTGACTTGTACACTGGGGAAACTAAACAGATGCTGACCAAGAGGATGACACAACACAGGAGAGCTAACACGTCAGACCAGGACTCCACAGCTACACCAGGGGTGCCCAACTCCAGACCTCAAGGGCCACAGTGTCTGCGGGTATTTGTTCCAACCATACACTACACCACCTGATTTAACTAGTTAGCTCACCTCTTGGACCAAGGAGGGAAAGGAATTAGTTAAATCAGGTGGTATAGTGCATGGTTGCCGCAAATACCTGCAGACATTGTGGCCCTCGAGGCCAGGAGTTGGGCACCCCTGGTCTACACCATCTACAGGCCAGGTCTCCACAGTCTACACCATCTACAGGCCAGGACTCCACAGTCTACACCATCTACAGGCCAGGACTCCACAGTCTACACCATCTACAGACAAGGACTCCACAGTCTACACCATCTACAGACCAGGTCTCCACAGTCTACACCATCTACAGACAGGACTCCACAGTCTACACCATCTACAGACCAGGACTCCACAGTCTACACCATCTACAGACAAGGACTCCACAGTCTACACCATCTACAGACCAGTGGCCACTCTTTCAGGGATGAGGATGTGCACATCCTTGATAGGGAGGAACACTGGTTTGAATGGGGAGTCAAAGAGGCCATCTATGTGAAGAGGGACCAACCATTCCCGAACCGGGGGGGGGGCTAAAAGTACATCTGTCACCATCTTACAATGCTGTGAATGCAACAATCCCAAATCCTCTGTGAATAGTACACATGATCAATGGTCACACCCATATTTGCATATGAAACTGGTTGTTGGTTTGGGTCGTTATGCCACTGTATTGTTTATAAGGGTGGGGACACCTGCAGTCACTGTATTGTTTCTAAGGGTGGGGTACCTGCAATCACTGTATTGTTTCTAAGGGTGGGGACACCTGCAGTCACTGTATTGTTTCTAAGGGTGGGGACACCTGCAGTCACTGTATTGTTTCTAAGGGTGGGGACACCTGCAGTCACTGTATTGTTTCTAAGGGTGGGGACACCTGCAGTCACTGTATTGTTTCTAAGGGTGGGGACACCTGCAGTCACTGTATTGTTTATAAGGGTGGGGACACCTGCAGTCAGGTGAGACTGAAGAGGTCACTTAAATGATGATCAAATGTTTCTGTCAGCAAACGTTGTGTCCAGATGAACTGATTCAACCTTGTCAGTATGTGTGATTGTGTGTGTGTGTGTGTGATTGTGTGTGTGTGGGTCTCTAACTACTGTCTTGTGTTTGGTCTAGAGCTCTACTTCATTCCGGTTTCCTGCTTCCTGCTGTTTAACCTGTGTGACTGGGCCGGGCGAAGTCTGACTGCTGTCTGTATGTGGGTCAGTGTGAATTTACACCTCGTAAAATTACTCAGAAATACCGTGGTACATGTGTACTACACTGTAGTAGTAGTACTGCTACAAACATACCCGGGTACATGTGTACTACACTGTAGTAGTACTGCCACAAACATACCCCGGTACATGTATACTACACTGTAGTAGTGCTGCTACAAACATACCCTGGTACATGTGTACTACACTGTAGTAGTACTGCTACAAACATACCCTGGTACATGTGTACTACACTGTAGTAGGACTGCTACAAACATACCTAGGTACATGTGTAGTACACTGTAGTAGTATTGCTACTTCCTTTGTTGTGGATCCACTGAGTTTACTGAGTTTTATTGAGTTTACTGAGTCATTCTTAGTGAGTTTAGGAGCAGTGAGTTTACTGGGTTTACTGAGTTTACTGGGTTTACTGAGTTTACTGGGTTTACTGGGTTTACTGAGTTTTACTGAGTCACTCTGAGTGAGTTTAGGAGCAGTGAGTTTACTGGGTTTACTGGGTTTTACTGAGTCATTCTGAGTGAGTTTAGGAGCAGTGAGTTTACTGGGTTTTGCTGGGTTTACTGAGTTTTACTGAGTTTACTGGATTTTACTGGGTTTACTGGGTTTACTGAGTTTTACTGAGTCACTCTGAGTGAGTTTAGGAGCAGTGAGTTTACTGGGTTTACTGGGTTTTACTGAGTCATTCTGAGTGAGTTTAGGAGCAGTGAGTTTACTGGGTTTTACTGGGTTTACTGAGTTTTACTGAGTTTACTGGATTTTACTGGGTTTACTGGGTTTACTGAGTTTACTGGGTTTACTGAGTTTTACTGAGTCATTCTGAGTGAGTTTAGGAGCAGTGAGTTTACTGGGTTTTACTGGGTTTACTGAGTTTTACTGAGTTTACTGGATTTTACTGGGTTTACTGGGTTTACTGAGTTTTACTGAGTTTACTGGGTTTACTGGGTTTACTGAGTTTTACTGAGTCACTCTGAGTGAGTTTAGGAGCAGTGAGTTTACTGGGTTTTACTGGGTTTACTGGGTTTTACTGAGTTTTACTGAGTCACTCTGAGTGAGTTTAGGAGCAGTGAGTTTACTGGGTTTACTGGGTTTACTGAGTTTTACTGAGTTTACTGGGTTTACTGGGTTTACTGAGTTTTACTGAGTCACTCTGAGTGAGTTTAGGAGCAGTGGGTTTACTGGGTTTTACTGGGTTTACTGGGTTTTACTGAGTTTTACTGAGTCACTCTGAGTGAGTTTAGGAGCAGTGAGTTTACTGGGTTTTACTGGGTTTACTGGGTTTTACTGAGTTTTACTGAGTCACTCTGAGTGAGTTTAGGAGCAGTGAGTTTACTGGGTTTACTGGGTTTTACTGAGTCATTCTGAGTGAGTTTAGGAGCAGTGAGTTTACTGGGTTTTACTGGGTTTACTGAGTTTTACTGGGTTTACTGGATTTTACTGGGTTTACTGGGTTTACTGAGTTTACTGGGTTTACTGGGTTTACTGAGTTTTACTGAGTCATTCTGAGTGAGTTTAGGAGCAGTGAGTTTACTGGGTTTTACTGGGTTTACTGAGTTTTACTGAGTTTACTGGATTTTACTGGGTTTACTGGGTTTACTGAGTTTTACTGAGTTTACTGGGTTTACTGGGTTTACTGAGTTTTACTGAGTCACTCTGAGTGAGTTTAGGAGCAGTGAGTTTACTGGGTTTTACTGGGTTTACTGGGTTTTACTGAGTTTTACTGAGTCACTCTGAGTGAGTTTAGGAGCAGTGAGTTTACTGGGTTTACTGGGTTTACTGAGTTTTACTGAGTTTACTGGGTTTACTGGGTTTACTGAGTTTTACTGAGTCACTCTGAGTGAGTTTAGGAGCAGTGAGTTTACTGGGTTTTACTGGGTTTACTGGGTTTTACTGAGTTTTACTGAGTCACTCTGAGTGAGTTTAGGAGCAGTGAGTTTACTGGGTTTTACTGGGTTTACTGGGTTTTACTGAGTTTTACTGAGTCACTCTGAGTGAGTTTAGGAGCAGTGAGTTTACTGGGTTTACTGGGTTTACTGGGTTTACTGAGTCACTCTGAGTGAGTTTAGGAGCAGTGAGTTTACTGGGTTTACTGGGTTTACTGGGTTTTACTGAGTCACTCTGATTGAGTTTAGGAGCAGTGAGTTTACTGGGTTTACTCGGTTTTACTGAGTTTACTGGTTTTACTGGGTTTACTGGGTTTTACTGAGTCACTCTGAGTGAGTTTAGGAGCAGTGAGTTTACTGGGTTTACTCGGTTTTACTGAGTTTACTGGTTTTACTGGGTTTACTGGGTTTTACTGAGTCACTCTGAGTGAGTTTAGGAGCAGTGAGTTTACTGGGTTTACTGGGTTTACTGGGTTTTACTGAGTCATTCTTAGTGAGTTTAGGAGCAGTGAGTTTACTGGGTTTACTGGGTTTACTGGGTTTACTGAGTCACTCTGAGTGAGTTTAGGAGCAGTGAGTTTACTGGGTTTACTGGCTTTACTGGGTTTACTGAGTCACTCTGAGTGAGTTTAGGAGCAGTGAGTTTACTGGGTTTTCTGGGTTTACTGGGTTTACTGGGTTTTACTGAGTCATTCTTAGTGAGTTTAGGAGCAGTGAGTTTACTGGTTTTACTGGGTTTACTGAGTCATTCTGAGTGAGTTTAGGAGCAGTGAGTTTACTGGGTTTACTGGGTTTACTGAGTCACTTTGAGTGAGTTTAGGAGCAGTGAGTTTACTGGGTTTACTGGGTTTGCTGGGTTTACTGAGTCACTCTGAGTGAGTTTAGGAGCAGTGAGTTTACTGGGTTTACTGGCTTTACTGGGTTTACTGAGTCACTCTGAGTGAGTTTAGGAGCAGTGAGTTTACTGGGTTTACTGGGTTTACTGGGTTTTACTGAGTCATTCTTAGTGAGTTTAGGAGCAGTGAGTTTACTGGGTTTTACTGGGTTTACTGGGTTTACTGGGTTTACTGAGTCACTCTGAGTGAGTTTAGGTGCAGTGAGTTTACTGGGTTTTCTGGGTTTACTGGGTTTACTGGGTTTTACTGAGTCATTCTTAGTGAGTTTAGGAGCAGTGAGTTTACTGGGTTTTACTGGGTTTACTGGGTTTACTGAGTCATTCTGAGTGAGTTTAGGAGCAGTGAGTTTACTGGGTTTACTGGGTTTACTGAGTCACTCTGAGTGAGTTTAGGAGCAGTGAGTGTACTGGGTTTACTGGGTTTACTGGGTTTACTGAGTCACTCTGAGTGAGTTTAGGAGCAGTGAGTTTACTGGGTTTTCTGGGTTTACTGGGTTTACTGGGTTTACTGGGTTTTACTGAGTCATTCTTAGTGAGTTTAGGAGCAGTGAGTTTACTGGGTTTTACTGGGTTTACTGGGTTTACTGAGTCATTCTGAGTGAGTTTAGGAGCAGTGAGTTTACTGGGTTTACTGGGTTTACTGAGTCACTCTGAGTGAGTTTAGGAGCAGTGAGTTTACTGGGTTTTCTGGGTTTACTGGGTTTACTGGGTTTTACTGAGTCATTCTTAGTGAGTTTAGGAGCAGTGAGTTTACTGGGTTTTACTGGGTTTACTGGTTTTACTGAGTCATTCTGAGTGAGTTTAGGAGCAGTGAGTTTACTGGGTTTACTGGGTTTACTGGGTTTACTGAGTCACTCAGTGAGTTTAGGAGCCGTGAGATGTTCCACTCTTGTGTGTAAACAGTGACTTGATTTGCTTTTATTTATTTATCTTTTTACAACATTTTAATTTGGTTTTTCAAGAGAATCAAACCCAGACTAAACAAATACTTACATAAAAATGGAAAACAACTCAGAGTAAAACTTCCAAACTTTTTTTAATTTAACAACGCTCTGCGTGTTTAGCATCAGTGCTAAAGTATTATTTGACTTGTTGGGTGTATGATGACGTTTCTTGTGTGTCTCCTGGCTCTCAGCCGGGGAAGGACAGCTGTGTGTTGCCGGTCTCCATCCTGGCCCGCTTGCTGTTCGTTCCCCTCTTCATGTTGTGCAACGTTCAGCCTCGCTCCAGCCTGCCGGTCTACTTCCAGCACGACGCCTGGTTCATCCTCTTCATGCTCCTCTTCGCTTCCAGCAACGGATACCTGGCCAGCCTCTGCATGTGTTACGGACCCAAGTAAGAACCTGACAGAACTACACCCTGCCCGACCGACACCACCTGCAGCTTGTACTGTGATATAGATGTACATGTATGTGATATGCATGTACTGTGATAGGGACACGTGACCGCCCGCATCATAATGACACCTGACATGCTAAACCCGCAGCTCATTTAGATGAAATAAAATGACCTTTTTTGTACTTTTCGTTTGCAAAATTCACATGTATGTAGACCCAAACCAGGTTTCTGAGAAACTTCATGACTTTATCATTATTCTGACTAGTTGAACACCACAGTGAGACTCACATCATGCCCGGAACAGCAGTGAAGTCTGTTAATGTAAACTTCCTTTAAACTAGACGGGTTAGAACTTGAGTAAAATAAAGTAAAATAAATCATGACTGTCAATACACAACAAACCTTGTGGATACAACATTTCTACATGTATTTGGATCCCCCCCCCCTTTTTTTCTCCCCAAATGCATCTGGCCAATCACCCCACTCTTCCGAGCCATCCCGGTCTCTGCTCCACCCCCTCTGCTGCTGATCCGGGGAGGGCTGCAGACTACCACATGCCTTCTCCCATACATGTGGAGTCACCAGCCGCTTCTTTTCACCTGACAGTGAGGAGTTTCACCAGGGGGACGGATAACGCTACCCTTCGTATTGTTCATGATACAACACTTTTTATTAATGATATATTTACTGACTTACATAACAAACCCTTCATATTATTCATGATACAACACTTTTTATTAATGATATATTTACTGACTTACATAACAAACCCTTCATATTATTCATGATACAACACTTTTTATTAATGATATATTTACTGACTTACATAACAAACCCTTCATATTATTCATGATACAACACTTTTTATTAATGATATATTTACTGACTTACATAACAAACCCTTCATATTATTCATGATACAACACTTTTTATTAAAGATATATTTACTGACTTACATAACAAACCCTTCATATTATTCATGATACAACACTTTTTATTATTGATATATTTACTGACTTACATAACAAACCCTTCATATTATTCATGATACAACACTTTTTATTAAAGATATATTTACTGACTTACATAACAAACCCTTCATATTATTCATGATACAACACTTTTTATTAATGATATATTTACTGACTTACATAACGCTACCCTTCATATTATTCATGATACAACACTTTTTATTATTGATATATTTACTGACTTACATAACAAACCCTTCATATTGTTCATGATACAACACTTTTTATTAATGATATATTTACTGACTTACATAACAAACCCTTCATATTATTCATGATACAACACTTTTTATTAAAGATATATTTACTGACTTACATAACAAACCCTTCATATTATTCATGATACAACACTTTTTATTAATGATATATTTACTGACTTACATAACGCTACCCTTCATATTATTCATGATACAACACTTTTTATTAAAGATATATTTACTGACTTACATAACAAACCCTTCATATTATTCATGATACGACACTTTTTATTATTGATATATTTACTGACTTACATAACGCTACCCTTCATATTATTCATGATACAACACTTTTTATTAAAGATATATTTACTGACTTACATAACAAACCCTTCATATTATTCATGATACAACACTTTTTATTAATGATATATTTACTGACTTA
The DNA here is from genome assembly GCF_029633865.1 of Lampris incognitus. Classification (NCBI taxonomy): domain Eukaryota; kingdom Metazoa; phylum Chordata; class Actinopteri; order Lampriformes; family Lampridae; genus Lampris; species Lampris incognitus. Next base: position 69,732,773 of record NC_079215.1, on the reverse strand, counting down.
CATAACAAACCCTTCATATTATTCATGATACAACACTTTTTATTATTGATATATTTACTGACTTACATAACAAACCCTTCATATTATTCATGATACAACACTTTTTATTAAAGATATATTTACTGACTTACATAACAAACCCTTCATATTATTCATGATACAACACTTTTTATTAATGATATATTTACTGACTTACATAACAAACCCTTCATATTATTCATGATACAACACTTTTTATTATTGATATATTTACTGACTTACATAACGCTACCCTTCATATTATTCATGATACAACACTTTTTATTAATGATATATTTACTGACTTACATAACGCTACCCTTCATATTATTCATGATACAACACTTTTTATTAAAGATATATTTACTGACTTACATAACAAACCCTTCATATTATTCATGATACAACACTTTTTATTATTGATATATTTACTGACTTACATAACAAACCCTTCATATTATTCATGATACAACACTTTTTATTATTGATATATTTACTGACTTACATAACAAACCCTTCATATTATTCATGATACAACACTTTTTATTAATGATATATTTACTGACTTACATAACGCTACCCTTCATATTATTCATGATACAACACTTTTTATTAAAGATATATTTACTGACTTACATAACAAACCCTTCATATTATTCATGATACAACACTTTTTATTATTGATATATTTACTGACTTACATAACGCTACCCTTCATATTCATGATACAACACTTTTTATTAAAGATATATTTACTGACTTACATAACAAACCCTTCATATTATTCATGATACAACACTTTTTATTAAAGATACACTACCGTTCAAAAGTTTGGGATCACCCAAACAATTTTGTGTTTTCCATGAAAAGTCACACTTATTCACCACCATATGTTGTGAAATGAATAGAAAATAGAGTCAAGACATTGACAAGGTTAGAAATAATGATTTGTATTTGAAATAAGATTTTTTTTACATCAAACTTTGCTTTCGTCAAAGAATCCTCCATTTGCAGCAATTACAGCATTGCAGACCTTTGGCATTCTAGCTGTTAATTTGTTGAGGTAATCTGGAGAAATTGCACCCCACGCTTCCAGAAGCAGCTCCCACAAGTTGGATTGGTTGGATGGGCACTTCTTTGAGCAGATTGAGTTTCTGGAGCATCACATTTGTGGGGTCAATTAAATGCTCAAAATGGCCAGAAAAAGAGAACTTTCATCTGAAACTCGACAGTCTATTCTTGTTCTTAGAAATGAAGGCTATTCCATGCGAGAAATTGCTAAGAAATTGAAGATTTCCTACACCGGTGTGTACTACTCCCTTCAGAGGACAGCACAAACAGGCTCTAACCAGAGTAGAAAAAGAAGTGGGAGGCCGCGTTGCACAACTGAGCAAGAAGATAAGTACATTAGAGTCTCTAGTTTGAGAAACAGACGCCTCACAGGTCCCCAACTGGCATCTTCATTAAATAGTACCTGTTAGAGCCTGTTTGTGCTGTCCTCTGAAGGGAGTAGTACACACCGGTGTAGGAAATCTTCAATTTCTTAGCAATTTCTCGCATGGAATAGCCTTCATTTCTAAGAACAAGAATAGACTGTCGAGTTTCAGATGAAAGTTCTCTTTTTCTGGCCATTTTGAGCGTTTAATTGACCCCACAAATGTGATGCTCCAGAAACTCAATCTGCTCAAAGAAGTGCCCATCCAACCAATCCAACTTGTGGGAGCTGCTTCTGGAAGCGTGGGGTGCAAATTCTCCAGATTACCTAAACAAATTAACAGCTAGAATGCCAAAGGTCTGCAATGCTGTAATTGCTGCAAATGGAGGATTCTTTGACGAAAGCAAAGTTTGATGTAAAAAAAATCTTATTTCAAATACAAATCATTATTTCTAACCTTGTCAATGTCTTGACTCTATTTTCTATTCATTTCACAACATATGGTGGTGAATAAGTGTGACTTTTCATGGAAAACACGAAATTGTTTGGGTGATCCCAAACTTTTGAACGGTAGTGTATATTTACTGACTTACATAACAAACCCTTCATATTATTCATGATACAACACTTTTTTTAATGACACTTCTCCAACAAGTACAATACTAAACATGTGAGAACTGTACAGTGGAGAGCTGTGACATACAAAATGAGCTGTCATGAGAGTCACTTCCTACTGCTACACTGCTTCACACTTCCTGCTGGTTAGCATCAAAATACTATCATAGTTTTACATTACAGACGTAGTTTTACTGTTCCACTGCTTCACACTTCCTGCTGGTTAACATCAAAATACTATCATAGTTTTACATTACAGGCGTAGTTTTACTGCTACACTGCTTCACACTTCCTGCTGGTTAGCATCAAAATACTATCATAGTTTTACATTACAGACTTAGTTTTACTGTTCCACTGCTTCACACTTCCTGCTGGTTAACATCAAAATACTATCATAGTTTTACATTACAGACGTAGTTTTACTGCTACACTGCTTCACACTTCCTGCTGGTTAACATCAAAATACTATCATAGTTTTACATTACAGACTTAGTTTTACTGCTACACTGCTTCACACTTCCTGCTGGTTAACATCAAAATACTATCATAGTTTTACATTAGAGACTTAGTTTTACTGCTACACTGCTTCACACTTCCTGCTGGTTAATATCAAAATACTTTCATAGTTTTACATTACAGACTTAGTTTTACTGTTACACTGCTTCACACTTCCTGCTGGTTAACATCAAAATACTTTCATAGTTTTACATTACAGACTTAGTTTTACTGCTACACTGCTTCATACCTCCTGCTGGTTAATATCAAAATACTTTCATAGTTTTACATTAGAGACTTAGTTTTCCTGCTACACTACTTCACACTTCCTGCTGGTTAACATCAAAATACTTTCATAGTTTTACATTACAGACGTAGTTTTACTGTTACACTGCTTCACACTTCCTGCTGGTTAACATCAAAATACTTTCATAGTTTTACATTACAGACTTAGTTTTACTGCTACACTGCTTCACACTTCCTGCTGGTTAACATCAAAATACTTTCATAGTTTTACATTACAGACGTAGTTTTACTGCTACACTGCTTCACACTTCCTGCTGGTTAACATCAAAATACTTTCATAGTTTTACATGACCGACTTAGTTTTACTGTTACACTGCTTCACACTTCCTGCTGGTTAACATCAAAATACTTTCATAGTTTTACATTAGAGACTTAGTTTTACTGTTGCACTGCTTCACACTTCCTGCTGGTTAACATCAAAATACTTTCATAGTTTTACATTACAGACTTAGTTTTACTGCTACACTGCTTCACACTTCCTGCTGGTTAACATCAAAATACTTTCATAGTTTTACATTACAGACGTAGTTTTACTGCTACACTGCTTCACACTTCCTGCTGGTTAACATCAAAATACTTTCATAGTTTTACATGACCGACTTAGTTTTACTGTTACACTGCTTCACACTTCCTGCTGATTAACATCAAAATACTTTCATAGTTTTACATTAGAGACTTAGTTTTCCTGCTACACTGCTTCACACTTCCTGCTGATTAACATCAAAATACTTTCATAGTTTTACATTAGAGACTTAGTTTTACTGTTACACTGCTTCACACTTCCTGCTGGTTAACATCAGAATACTATCATAGTTTTACATTACAGGCGTAGTTTTACTGCTACACTGCTTCACACTTCCTGCTGGTTAGCATCAAAATACTATCATAGTTTTACATTACAGACTTAGTTTTACTGTTCCACTGCTTCACACTTCCTGCTGGTTAACATCAAAATACTATCATAGTTTTACATTACAGACGTAGTTTTACTGCTACACTGCTTCACACTTCCTGCTGGTTAACATCAAAATACTATCATAGTTTTACATTACAGACTTAGTTTTACTGCTACACTGCTTCACACTTCCTGCTGGTTAACATCAAAATACTATCATAGTTTTACATTAGAGACTTAGTTTTACTGCTACACTGCTACACACTTCCTGCTGGTTAATATCAAAATACTTTCATAGTTTTACATTACAGACTTAGTTTTACTGTTACACTGCTTCACACTTCCTGCTGGTTAACATCAAAATACTTTCATAGTTTTACATTACAGACTTAGTTTTACTGCTACACTGCTTCATACCTCCTGCTGGTTAATATCAAAATACTTTCATAGTTTTACATTAGAGACTTAGTTTTCCTGCTACACTACTTCACACTTCCTGCTGGTTAACATCAAAATACTTTCATAGTTTTACATTACAGACGTAGTTTTACTGTTACACTGCTTCACACTTCCTGCTGGTTAACATCAAAATACTTTCATAGTTTTACATTACAGACTTAGTTTTACTGCTACACTGCTTCATACCTCCTGCTGGTTAATATCAAAATACTTTCATAGTTTTACATTACAGACTTAGTTTTACTGCTACACTGCTTCACACTTCCTGCTGGTTAATATCAAAATACTTTCATAGTTTTACATTAGAGACTTAGTTTTACTGTTACACTGCTTCACACTTCCTGCTGGTTAACATCAAAATACTTTCATAGTTTTACATTACAGACTTAGTTTTACTGTTACACTGCTTCATACCTCCTGCTGGTTAACATCAAAATACTTTCATAGTTTTACATTACAGACTTAGTTTTACTGTTACACTGCTTCACACTTCCTGCTGGTTAATATCAAAATACTTTCATAGTTTTACATTACAGACTTAGTTTTACTGCTGCACTGCTTCACACTTCCTGCTGGTTAACATCAAAATACTTTCATAGTTTTACATTACAGACTTAGTTTTACTGTTACACTGCTTCACACTTCCTGCTGGTTAATATCAAAATACTTTCATAGTTTTACATTACAGACGTAGTTTTACTGTTGCACTGCTTCACACTTCCTGCTGGTTAACATCAAAATACTTTCATAGTTTTACATTACAGACTTAGTTTTACTGCTACACTGCTTCACACTTCCTGCTGGTTAACATCAAAATACTTTCATAGTTTTACATTACAGACGTAGTTTTACTGCTACACTGCTTCACACTTCCTGCTGGTTAACATCAAAATACTTTCATAGTTTTACATGACCGACTTAGTTTTACTGTTACACTGCTTCACACTTCCTGCTGGTTAACATCAAAATACTTTCATAGTTTTACATGACCGACTTAGTTTTACTGTTACACTGCTTCACACTTCCTGCTGATTAACATCAAAATACTTTCATAGTTTTACATTAGAGACTTAGTTTTCCTGCTACACTGCTTCACACTTCCTGCTGGTTAACATCAAAATACTTTCATAGTTTTACATTACAGACTTAGTTTTACTGTTACACTGCTTCACACTTCCTGCTGGTTAATATCAAAATACTTTCATAGTTTTACATGACCGACTTAGTTTTACTGTTACACTGCTTCACACTTCCTGCTGATTAACATCAAAATACTTTCATAGTTTTACATTAGAGACTTAGTTTTACTGCTACACTGCTTCACACTTCCTGCTGGTTAACATCAAAATACTTTCATAGTTTTACATTACAGACGTAGTTTTACTGCTACACTGCTTCACACTTCCTGCTGGTTAACATCAAAATACTTTCATAGTTTTACATGACCGACTTAGTTTTACTGTTACACTGCTTCACACTTCCTGCTGGTTAACATCAAAATACTTTCATAGTTTTACATTAGAGACTTAGTTTTACTGTTGCACTGCTTCACACTTCCTGCTGGTTAACATCAAAATACTTTCATAGTTTTACATTACAGACTTAGTTTTACTGCTACACTGCTTCACACTTCCTGCTGGTTAACATCAAAATACTTTCATAGTTTTACATTACAGACGTAGTTTTACTGCTACACTGCTTCACACTTCCTGCTGGTTAACATCAAAATACTTTCATAGTTTTACATGACCGACTTAGTTTTACTGTTACACTGCTTCACACTTCCTGCTGGTTAACATCAAAATACTTTCATAGTTTTACATTAGAGACTTAGTTTTACTGTTGCACTGCTTCACACTTCCTGCTGGTTAACATCAAAATACTTTCATAGTTTTACATTACAGACTTAGTTTTACTGCTACACTGCTTCACACTTCCTGCTGGTTAACATCAAAATACTTTCATAGTTTTACATTACAGACTTAGTTTTACTGCTACACTGCTTCACACTTCCTGCTGGTTAACATCAAAATACTTTCATAGTTTTACATGACCGACTTAGTTTTACTGTTACACTGCTTCACACTTCCTGCTGATTAACATCAAAATACTTTCATAGTTTTACATTAGAGACTTAGTTTTCCTGCTACACTGCTTCACACTTCCTGCTGGTTAACATCAAAATACTTTCATAGTTTTACATTAGAGACTTAGTTTTACTGTTACACTGCTTCACACTTCCTGCTGGTTAACATCAAAATACTTTCATAGTTTTACATTACAGACGTAGTTTTACTGTTCCACTGCTTCACACTTCCTGCTGGTTAACATCAAAATACTTTCATAGTTTTACATTTGAGACTTAGTTTTACTGTTGCACTGCTTCACACTTCCTGCTGGTTAACATCAAAATACTTTCATAGTTTTACATTACAGACGTAGTTTTACTGTTCCACTGCTTCACACTTCCTGCTGGTTAACATCAAAATACTTTCATAGTTTTACATTACAGACTTCGTTTTTTCTCTTATTTAACATCGCACCGACACAAAGTGTCTGGTTTTGACTGGTTTTGGTTTGCAGGAAGGTTCTGAAGCATGAGGCGGAGACGGCCGGTGCCATCATGGCCTTCTTCCTCTCTCTGGGTCTGGCTCTGGGAGCTGCACTCTCCTTCCTCTTTAGAGGCCTCGTCTGAAACCACGCCAGTCCAGACGGACGGTCCAGGTCCAGACGGTCCAGACGGACGGTCCAGATCCAGACAGACGGTTGACTCCAGACCGTCAGCAGGATACTAGCTAAATCCTGGATTCCTTTATTCTTTCATAAATCTTTTAAATTAGTATAGTAAAAAACTAATGATATGATAAATAAATAACGTGATAAATAAATTCATAGGGTTAGTGGGTGTGTCAGGAAGGGCATCCGACGTAATGTTTTGCCAAATCAGTTTGTGGATTGACAAGACCGTACCGGATCAATCGAGGCCAGCGTCAGTGCTGTGCCCTCACAGGGTCCTGATGGAACCTGTACCATCTGCTGGGGCGACCCTGAGAAGCAGGGAACCAGCTGGAAGAAGAAGTTTCTTCCATAAATCTTTTATTACTTTTTAGAAATTCTTAGTTTCTCCTTTTAACTTACTTGCTGTGACAGCAGCAGCTGGTTGTTTCTCATAAAGAGTCTGCTTAAGTGTTGTAAAGGTTAAAAGCTTTTAAGTCCTTTGCTGTGGCAGCAGCAGCAGCTGTTTCTTGTGAATAGTCTGTTTAAGTTGTTTTAAAAGTTAAACGCTTTTAAGTCCTTTGCTGTGGCAGCAGCAGCTGGCTGTTCCTCATGAAGTGTCTGCTTAAGTGTTTTAAAAGTTAAAAGCTTTTAAGTCCTTTGCTGTGGCGGCAGCAGCTGGCTATTCCTCATGAAGAGTCTGCTTAAGTGTTTTAAAAGTTAAGGGTTTTAAGTCCTTTGCTGTGGCGGCAGCAGCTGGCTGTTCCTCATGAAGAGTCTGCTTAAGTGTTTTAATAGTTAAAAGCTTTTAAGTCCTTTGCTGTGGTGGTAGCAGCTGGCTGTTCCTCATGAAGAGTCTGCTTAAGTGTTTCAGAAGGTAAAAACTGGAAAAGCCGAATATCGTTTGATTGTGTGGAGAAGCTGGGTAGGTTGTACACATGAGATGTGTTCTTAAAGCTAGCCTCTTTACTAGATGAATTAAATACTAGATGGAATCAAATTAGATGGTAGATGAATTAAAATCAATAACAAACTATGCTGATCACTATGTATGTCAATCATCTGAGACTAGTTTGAAGTTGATCATCTTTTTCATTTGATTTTCATTTAGTCACCATGGTAACCTTTCTGTCAGTCAGCAGAACTTTTAGATAGACACAGTAAATATCACGTTATGAGCAGGTGTTTAAAAGCTGTATACACCATTTAGCAATGTACAGCAATCACATCATTATATATGAATATTATAGAATTATATTGAATATAGATTATACCATTATGTTGAATATATATTATGTAATTATATTGAATATGTATTGTGTAACTATATTGGATATATGTTATGTAATTATATCGAACATATATTATTTAACTTTATTGAATATGTATTATGTAATTGTATTGTATATATTATGTAATTATCTTGAATAAGTATTATGTAATTATATTGAATATATATTATGTAATTATTGAATATGTATTATGTAATTATATTGAATATATATTACATAATTATATTGAATATATATTATACTGAATATATTTCATGTAATTCTAGTTCTTGCAGAGAGCTTTGCTCTGCTGATTGGTGCCATTTAAACATTTTATATAAAGTATATGTTTTATATTTTTACACTCAATGTTTTTTATGTTTTACTAATAATAAAACTATTTGAAGATATATGAGAAAAATATTGACGATAAATCTGATGATGAATTTAAACATAAATGTGGACAGAACTAAAAACTATTTTGGAATATTGCTGAAATGATGATGATGTATGCCTCACTATGAACAATAATCTGGAGTCTTGTCAGTTGTAGTACATATACTTAAAGTACTAGACAGCGCTTATTTTTTACAAAGAAAATTAAACATATAGTATTCTCCAGATTACAGCAGTAAACTGATGAATTTATTTGGAATAACGATTTAACGTTTATTTCAGATAAAATTGCACTGCCTCCTTCATGCCAGCAGTTCATGAGTGAAAGGCATTGTGGGAGATGTTTCTATCTTTAGAGTTTGATGTGAAAGTCATGAAGACTTCCTGTATCTAACATTCAACAATAAAAAAGGAATGGCAGATCTTTGCTTCTTTCTGTCATCATGACTTCTTTATATTCTAATGTAACGAATTACAGTATTTCAAAATAATGTTAAAATGTCCTGTTGATGCGAGAGTTGATGTAACAGTTATTGCCAACTACAGGCCATCTCCAACTTACCATTCCTCAGCAAAATCCTTGAAAAAAAAAACAGTTTTTTCTCAAGTTAATAACTATTTAATATCTAACAACCTTCTAGGCATTTGCCAATCAGGTTTTCCATCTCACCATAGCACAGAAACAGCACTTATCAAAGTTGTGAACGATCTGCTTATGAATGCGGATTCTAATAAATTATCTGTTCTTGTGCTTCTGGATCTCAGTGCTGCCTTCGACACTGTTAATCATGATATTTTGCTAGAGAGATTAGAAAAATGGGTCAGCTTCTCAGGCGCGGTTCTCAACTGGTTTAGAACATACCTACAAGACAGGCAGTTCTTTGTGTCTATTGGAGACTTTTCCTCAGACAAAGTGGGTATGATGTGTGGGGTACCCCAAGGTTCGATTCTTGGACCACTACTATTCAATCGCTATATGCTCCCACTTGCACATGTTATACAGAAACACAAAATAATTACCGAAGCCACTTAAGACCTCAATGCATCATCGGTTACCATGATGACATCAATTATTAAGATAACAAGTTCCAAAAACGTTCCATGGTCTACAGTATGATCATCTAAAGTGTAGGCAGTTTCGAATTTATTTCCTCTGTAACTGAGGCCACTCTTCCCTTAACTATCTCAACAATACACTCCATCCATCACTTGTCTCATGTGGTGCACCTGTTCTCTCGTGGCAGACATTGGAGACCAAGAAGAGGAAGAGAGTGAAGGCAGAGCCAAGGATCAAATGGTGGAAGTTGGAGAAGGAAGACAGTTGTGTGGATTTCAGGGAGGAGTTAAGACAGGCACTGGGTGATAGTGAAGAGTTACCAGATGGCTGGACAACCACTGCAGAAAATGTGAGGGAGACAGCTAGGAAGGTACTTGGTGTGTCATCTGGACAGGAAGGAAGACAAGGAGACTTGGTGGTGGAATGAGGAAGTACAGCAAAGTATACAGAGGAAGAGGTTGGTAAAGAAGAGGTGGGATAGTCAGAGAGATTAAGAAAGTAGACAGGAGTACAAGGAGACACAGCGTAAAGCGAAGAGAGAGGTGGCAAAGGCAAAGGAAAAGGCGTATGGTGAGTTGTATGAGAGGTTAGACACTAAGGAGGGAGAAAAGGACTTGTACTAATTGGCTAGACAAAGGGACCAAGCTGGGAAGGATGTGCAGCAGGTTAGGGTGATCAAGAATCGAGATGGACATGTGCTGACAAGCGAGGAGAATGTGCTGAGAAGGTGGAAGGAGTACTTTGAGGGACTGATGAATGAAGAAAATGAGAGAGAGAGAATCCAAAGGAGTTGAATCAAGTGCAACTGGACTTGGTATATATCCGTGAAGACGTTTCGCCTCTCATCCAAGAGGCTTCCTCAGTTCGTGCCTTTCTGACTAGACCAACCTAGTCTGACTGGCTGCTGATGAGACTCAGAATTTATTCTCTAGGAGTCATTGTCAGAGCTACTGATATGCGTGGCTCTTTGTGATCCGATGTTTACCAACGCCCGTCGCTAACAGAGCCATAGATATGAGTGGCTTTTTGTGTACAGATGTTTGGCCGCGCCCGTCATTATCGGAGCTATTGATATGAGTGGCTCTCCTGTGCTCCGATGTCCAGCCACGCCCATCGCCATCGGGGCTATTGATTTGCAGTTGTTTAGCAGCGACGGTGGTTGGGGGTGTTAGTTTTGACTTCATTGTTCAGTGGTCATGAGAGTGGTTGGAGCCGTTAGTGACCGACTGTTGTTCTTGGAGGCTAGGCTTCTTGAGTCTCCTGGGTAGAGATGAAAGGACGGCATTGTAAGTGGGAGATAGGTGGTGTCGCAGACCTCCTCCTCTGTTGAGGGATGGTTTTTCCAGTTTCGCATAGATGGCTTCCTTCACCCCTCTTTCAAACCATCTATCTTCCCTGTCCAAAATGTGTACGTTGCTGTCCTGGAAGGAGTGTGTCTTCTTCTCCCAACGAGAAGAACACAAACACCTGAGGGGAGAACAACAGTCGCTCACTAACGGCTCCAACCACTCTCATGACCACTGAACAATGAAGTCGAAACTAGCACCCCCAACCACCGTCGCTGCTAAACAAATGCAAATCAATAGCTCCGATAACGACGGGCGCGGCCAAACATCGGTACACAAAAAGAGCCACTGATATCTATGGCTCTATTAGCGACGGGCGTTGGTAAACATCGGGACACAAAGAGCCATGCATATCTATAGCTCTGACAACAACTCCTAGAGGATAAATTCTGAGTCTCATCACCAGCCAGTCAGACTAGCTTGGTCTAGTCAGAAAGGCACGAACTGAGGAAGCCTCTCGGATGAGAGGCGAAACATCTTCACGGATATATACCAAGTCCAGTTGCACTCGATTCAACTCCTTTGGTTAACCATGACCTGGATGAATGAGAACATTCACAGACACGAGAGAGAGAGAAGGTTGGATGATGTAGGGATAGTGGATCAGGAAGGGCAGTGGGTTAGCAAGGAGGAAGTGAGGGCAGCTATAAAGAGGATGAAGAGTGGAAAGGCAGTTGGTCTTGGTGACATACCTGTGGAGGCATGGAGATGTTTAGGAGAGATGGCAGTGGAGTTTTTAACTAGATTGTTGAGGATGCCTGAGGAGTGGAGAAGAAGCATACTGGTACCGATTTTCAAGAACAAGGCCGATGTGCAGAACTGTAACAACTACAGAGGTATAAAGTTGATCAGCCACAGCATGAAGATTTGGGAAAGAGTAATAGAAGCTAGGTTAAGAGGAGGAGAGGTGATGATCAGCGAGCAGCAGCAGTATGGTTTCATGCCATGAAAGAGCACCACAGATGTGGTGTTTGCTTTGAGAATGTTGATGGAGAAGTATAGAGAAGGTCAGAAGGAGTTACATTGTGTCTTTGTGGATTTAGAGAAAGCATATGACAGGGTGCTTAGAGAGGAGGTGTGGTGTTGTATGAGGAAGTTGGGAGTTGCACAGAAGTATGTAGGAGTGGTGCAGGATATGTATGAGGGAAGTGTGACAGTGGTGAGGTGTGCGGTTGGAATGACAGATAGTCAGTAGGAGCAAGACAGAATACCTATGCATGAACGAGAGGGAGGACAGTGGAATGGTCAGGCTGCAAGGAGTAGAGGTGATGAAGGCAAATTAGTTTAAATACTTGGGGTCAACTGTCCAAAGTAACGGGGAGTGCAGAAGAGAGGTGAAGAAGAGACTGCAGGCAGGGTGGAGTGGGTGGAGAAGAGTGTCAGGAGTGATGTGTGACAGAAGGGTACCAGCAAGAGTTAAAGGGAAGGTTTACAAGATGGTAGTGAGACCAGCTATGTTATATGGTCTGGAGACAGTGGCACTGATGAAAAGACAGGAGGTGGAGCTGGAGGTGGCAGAGATGAAGATGATAAGATTTTCACTGGGAGTGATGAAGAAGGACAGGATTAGGAACGAGTATATTAGAGGGACAGCTCAGGTTGGACGGTTTGGAGACAAAGCAAGAGAGGCAAGATGGAGATGGTGTGGACATGTGTGGAGGAGAGATGCTGGGTATACTGGGAGAAGGATGCTGAATATGGAGCTGCCAGGGAAGAGGAGAAGAGGAAGGCCAAAGAGGAGGTTTATGGAGGTGGTGAGGGAGGACATGCAGGTGGCTGGTGTGACAGAGGAAGACGCAGAGGACAGGAAGAGATGGAAACAGATGATCCGCTGTGGCGCCCCCTAACGGGAGCAGCCGAAAATCGTTCCCACTGTACTGTGTAGTTCACATTCAATGTAAGTTGTACTGCACAAAACAAACTCACCTCGTGTGAACAATAAGAGAAAAAAGAAAAACACATGCTAATGTCATGTAGCAAGAGTAGACACATGCTAATGTCATGTAGCAAGAGTAGACACGTCAGTGCTACATACAACCCAGATATCCACTCAGAGTCACAGAGAGAAACATGAAACAAATGTAATGAAATGTTTAGAGATTAATAAAACTTGGTTAACACAACTCTTCCTCGTCCCTATATCACTTGATAATCAGTCCTTTGTACCGCTTCTTAAACGGTGTAGTGTTTGTCCTGTGTTTGAGTTCCATGCTCACACTGTCCCACAGATTGAAATGCCCATGCTCTTCACAGTTCCACCAACACATCATTTCTTGAAGTTTAATCCCTCAAATGATATTCCCCTTCTCTGTCTGAGAATATTTTGTATATTACTCGGTAGTAGGCTGTTTCTTGTTGCAAAACATTATTTGTGTTGTGTTAAATTCTACTAAATCCCTGAACTTCAAGGCCCTTGACTTTAAAAACAGCTTGTTGGAACGTTCCCAGGTGGAAAGGACATGTTATAGTTTAGCAATACATTAGTTTACTTTCTTAACTATTGTCATATCAACATCACTCCTATCAGCAGATTATTTTTCTTCTTGCATTTGTGTACAATGTCCACGACTTCCTTCTCTTCTACCGCGCTAAGGAAAATGGAACTTGGATTTCTGTCCCCATAATCACCATCTTCCCCCCTGTGATTGTTTGTGTGTCACTGGTTTTTTCCTCCAGTCCTGGACGCACATTCACAAAGAACCTGTTGAAGCCATTGAGCAAGTCTTCCATGTTATGTATGGTCTTGCCATCATCTGGTAAGTGCTGAAGGCAGCCTGGGCTCCATTTCTAGCAGTACTGTTAGCATCATCGTGAGTTTTATTGTGAAGTGTGTGGTGCTTTCCGGAGCAGCTGTACTTCCTGTTTGCCTCGCTGGTTGACAGCCGCTGACGGTTCAGGTTTCTGGTTTTAAAATAGATGTGTGTGTCTGCTCAGAAGGAAAGTGGGCGGTGTGCGTGGTGGGAATGTTCTCTGCTGGACATCTGACCTATGTTGTTCTGTGTGTGTGTGTGTGTGTGTGTGTGTGAACATGTCCACCCAGGACCACCTCACCTCTGTGGACTTTGAAGTCTTTGGGAATGTCCAGGGTAAGTCAGTCAACAGCAGGTTACCATCAAACGCTTTCTAAAAATTGTTTTACGTTTGTGTCTCATATAAGATTCATCTTTTCATGTGTGTCTATTTCTCTAAAAGGTGTCTGCTTCAGAATGGTGAGTAATCTTTTATTATTCCCTTCTGTCTGTTTCTATGTATTATTTATTTGTTAATAAGCTTTTATTATCCCATTGTCTGTTTTTATTTATTTTTTATTTGTTAATAATCTTTTATTAGTCCATTCTGTCTGATTTTATTTGTTTTTTAATGTATTAATACTCATCATTCCATTCGGTCTGATTTTATGAAATTTTTTAATGATTAATAATCTTTTATTATTTCATTCTGTTTTTTATTTATCTATTTATTAATAACGCTTTATTATTCCATTCTGTCTGCTTTTATTTATTAATATTTTCATTATTCAATTCTGTCTGTTTTTATTTTTTAATAATCTTTTATTATTCCCTTCTGTCTGTTTCTATGTATTATTTATTTGTTAATAAGCTTTTATTATCCCATTGTCTGTTTTTATTTATTTTTTATTTATTAATAATCTTTTATTAGTCCATTCTGTCTGATTTTATTTGTTTTTTAATCTATTAATACTCATCATTCCATTCAGTCTGATTTTATTAATTTTTTTAATGATTAATAATCTTTTATTATTTCATTCTGTTTATTTATTTATTTATTTATTAATAACGCTTTATTATTTCATTCTGTCTGTTTTTATTTATTAATATTTTTATTATTCAATTCTGTCTGTTTTTATTTTTTAATAATCTTTTATTATTCCCTTCTGTCTGTTTCTATGTATTATTTATTTGTTAATAAGCTTTTATTATCCCATTGTCTGTTTTTATTTATTTTTTATTTGTTAATAATCTTTTATTAGTCCATTCTGTCTGATTTTATTTGTTTTTTAATTTATTAATACTCATCATTCCATTCGGTCTGATTTTATTAATTTTTTTTAATGATTAATAATCTTTTATTATTTCATTCTGTGTTTTTATTTATTTATTTATTAATAACGCTTTATTATTCCAGTCTGTCTGCTTTTATTTTTTAATAATCTTTTATTATTCGATTCTGTCTGTTTTTATTTATTTATTATTTATTAATAATCTTTCATTATTCCATTCTGTCGGATTTTATTTACTTATTTATTCGTTTATTAATAATATTATGTTATTCCATTCTGTCGGTTTTTATTTGTTTTATTTATTAATAATATTTTGTTGTTAGAGATTATTAATGGAAAAAGATGGAAACGGATGAGCCACTGTAACGACCCCTAACGGGAGCAGCCGAAAATAGTAGTAGTAGTAGTAGTAGTAGTAGTAGAATTATTAATAATCTTTTATTATTCCATTCTGTCTGTGTTCATTTATTTTTTTATTTGTTAATAATCTTTTATTATTCCATTCTGTCTTTTTATTTATTATTTATTTATTAATAATCTTTTATTATTCATTCTGTCTGTTTTTGTTTATTTTTTATTTCTTAATAAGCTTTTATTATTCATTCTTATCTTTTTATTTTTATTCATTAATAATCTTTTTTATTCATTCTGTCTGTTTTTTTTATTTTTATTTATTAATAATCTTTTTTATTCTATTCTATCTTTTATTTATTATTTATTTATTAATAATCTTTTATGATTCATTCTGTCTGTTTTGTTCATTTTTTATTTATTAATAATCTTTTATTATTCCATTCTGTCTTTTTATTTATTATTTATTTATTAATAATCTTTTATTATTCATTCTGTCTGTTTTTGTTTATTTTTTATTTCTTAATAAGCTTTTATTATTCATTCTTATCTTTTTATTTTTATTCATTAATAATCTTTTTTATTCATTCTGTCTGTTTTTTTTTATTTTTATTTATTAATAATCTTTTTTATTCTATTCTATCTTTTATTTATTATTTATTTATTAATAATCTTTTATGATTCATTCTGTCTGTTTTGTTCATTTTTTATTTATTAATAATCTTTTATTATTCCATTCTGAAAGTAAATGTAATTACGTCTTTATTATATTAATATACATGTGACGGTGATTTACAGGCTGGAGCAGGTTGCTGTCCATGTATAGTTGTAGTCAGTGTAAAAGTACACGGTACTGTGTGTACTTACGACTGATGCTGGTGATTAAACACTACGTTTACATTTCACACTCTAGGGACAAACGTGAGAACAGCCAAAATGCATACTGTAACGTGCATGGATAAGAAGACACGCTGGCCGCTGGCTGGCGGGTCTGACCCTTTAGTCGAGCGGTTAGCGATGCCTCCTGCGATGCGGGTTCGCTTCCCGGCCGCGGCAGTTCCTGTGGTTGCGTTGTCCCCCGAATTCGCTATAATACGTTTATTTACAGTAAAACTACAGATAGTACTGTAGCGAATTCGGCGGGGGGCGGGGCACTCGGGAGCACCGCCACAGACGGGACGCGAACCCTTCTTTCCCACACCACAAGCGACAATGTTAACCAGACGACTAAAGGATCCGACCCGTTAGTCGAGGACCAACGTGTCGACTTATCCATAGACGTTACACTACCCCCCTCCTTCGGAAAAGCGCGTCCGCACGTATCCCACCTCTGACACCAATGTAGCGAATTCAGGGGGCAACCACAGGAACTGCCGCGGCCGGGACGCGAACCCGTATCGCCCGCACCGCGGGAGACGTCGCTGACTGCTCGACTAAAGGGTCAGATCCGTCAGCCAGCGGCCAACGTGTTTGCTTATACATGCACGTTACAGTACTTTTAACGTTTATTTACTGTAAAACCACATATACAACTTTTAGCGTTTATTTACAGTAAAACTACAAATGGTACTTTTAACGTTTATTTACAGTAAAGCTAGCGAGTACTTGTACTAATTGCAGGTATTTCCCACTTCCGTCTTGATGCTTGACTACAAATCTGATGATGAGACGCTTGTTTGAAACCGTTATGAATCATTTGACCCTCACATGTCTTGCAGTACACTGAGGATCATGGGCGGCACCTCGGGTTGAGCGGCTGGGTGAAGAACACCAGACAGGGCACTGTGATTGGTCAGGTTCAAGGACCCACCCACAAAGTCAACGAGATGTGAGTCCACAGCACTTAATCATCTCTAAACTACACTTCCTTTGAGTATGGCATACAGAGGTAGTCATGGTACCATGTATTCTGTAGAGATGTTGTACAACGTTCCTTTTTAAGAAGTTGAATTACTTGTTTCTATTGTTACATAAAACTGCATCGTTGTGTAAGAAGAGCAGAAACCTGAGGCCAACAGGGAAACGCTGCTCTTCTTTAACTACCACTGTAGGAGTTGGCAAATGATCGAGTCAAACAATTCTCTTTGGCTTCAAGTCGCCATGGCCGATTAGTCACACACGTCACAGTCCAGGAAGTGACTCAAGTGAGGGGTTTGAATAACGGGAAAACAGGTGTGCTCAATTACCTAATGGATGAAGTTCACCAGGTGACAGTAATACATAGTGATTACTGGGCACGAAGAAGGAGCCAGTAATCATAACACCGTGTACAAAACAGGTTTCCGTGAATTATCTGCCCGTGTCCGTACAGAGCCTGCTACGCGTTCCGCCAGAATTCACAAAAACCTGGAAAACACAAAGTCAACGGGTCGGAGCCCGGATCACTTAGGGGCCTTGAAGCAGCGTGAGGGCGTCCCCGCCGCGGAGGATGAGCAAGCCCAGCTGGCCGGTCCAAATCCAGGTGGGCCAGTTTAAGGCGGTCCACAAAAATGTTCTCCAGCTTGCCACTGATGTTCACCATGAAGGCCTTGCCCCCAGCCTCCATGACGCGAAACGAGCCATAGAGCGGTCGAAGGGGTTCATGGTGGGCGTCATGATGGACAAACACATACCCCGCTGATCGCAGGCTGGCCGGAACATGAGTCTGCGGGAGGCCGTGTTGTGAAGTGAGGACCAATGCGAAGACTCTTGCATTGACAAGCAGCATGGTCCACTGTTGGGCCACAGACCAAGGAGTCATGGCATTGGGGACAAAATCCCCGGGGACCCGCAACAGCTGGCCATGAACCAGCTCAGCGGACGAGGATAGGAGATCTTCCTCGGGGTTTGTCCTGAGCCCCAACATGACCCACTTGAGCCTGTTGACACAGCCACTGTCCTTGAGGCCAGCCCAAAGAGCTGCCTTCATGGAGCAATGGAACCTCTCACACAACCCGTTGGCCTGCGGGTGGTACGCAGTGGAGCTTGACCCCCAGGCTCTTTCTGTGACAACTCAGATGTGAACTGGGGGCCCCAGTCAGAAGAGAAGTCAGACGGAACGCCGAACCAGGCGACCCAAGTCCCCATGAACGCCTGTGCGACCTCGGTGGATGTCAATGACAGCGGAACAGCTTCTGGCCAACGGTGAGCCTTAAGCGCCTCGTACTTCTCTTGCTGTGGGGGATTCTTGAGTATGCTCACCGCCCTGCCTGCCGTTGAAATCCCAAGAGCTGAGACGACATAGTCATAGTTGGTAGTGTCCCTGAGCGCGAACTGCGCCTCCATCTGTGCAAACCAAGCCGGCGCTTGGGTTTCCCAAAACTACGGCAGCTTAAGCTAAACTGCCTGCGTTGCCATGCTCGTCTCTGGAAACGGCCAGTAGAACCAGGGTCACCACTGTAAGAGTCGGGAAATAGTCGCGCCAAACAATCCTCTCTTTGGCTGCACCTCGCCGTGGCCGATGATTCACACACATCACATAGACCAGAATAACGGGGGAAACAGGTGTGCCCAACTACCTGATGGAAGCTCGCCAGGTGACCATAATACGTAGTGGTTACCGGGCATGAAGAATGAAGCCAGTAATCATAACACCGTGTACAAAACGGGTTTCGGTGGATTCTCTGCCTGAGTCCATACAGAGCCCGCGACACCATCACTTCTGCATGTCAGCTTGGACGCACAGCACCTCAGCGGTGTCTGTGGAAACTTCACTGGTTCACTGGACTCAAGGTTGAAATGGATAAAGCAAACCCGTGATTTCTGACTGACATCTGGGTGGTTCTGAGGAAATCTAAAGGGAGTTACAAGGTCTGAAGGGCGTCACACTGCTTGAATTCAGCTGAAAAACATAAAATACATTAATAATAAAAAAATAAACCCAAAAGTTAAGAGGAGTGGTTCGCTACTCCTCACATGGAGGACTCCTGCTTTCCTATTGGGACCAGTATCCAGTCTTTAGTTTGGGAGGTCAGAGACCTAAAACAACAACTGCATGTAATTAAAGCTGACTGGATAAAAACCGACAGCAGTTGGAGTGTGGGACTGACAAGGACATGTTTAGAGAAAAAACAAACCTCTAACGGTGGTCCTACCAGCAATATATTCACTGGCCAGTAGGTGGAGCCTGCGCTCCACTCCAGCTGGAGTACTGGCTCCTAT